>NC_133773.1:97864341-97866268 GCF_003597395.2 Chelonoidis abingdonii
AGGGCCTCATCTCCCTGATTGAACTAACCTCGTTATCTCTAGCTTGCTTGCATATATATGCCTGCCTCTGGAAATTTCCAATACATGCGTCTGACAAAGTGGGTATTCACTCACGAAAGCTCATGCTCCAAAACCTCTGTTAGTCTATAAGGTGCCACAAGATTCTTTGCTGCTTGGGCAGAATTGAGGTTCTCATTTCTCAGTACTACAATAGCAGTAGGAAGCAAAATACATGGTGATTGTTGGATAATTACACCTTCACCTGCTGTGGGAAAGTAACATTTTTCCTGTTATTGGCCTATATTGTATCACATGATGCAGTAAAGTAAGTAGAGATGTAAAAAGTCTTTCAGATGTGAATCACTGGTTTGTATTTGCACTTTTGATGAACACTTGTGTTCTTCTCTAATTTGTATATGTAAAATTATTTATACTTTTTCCCCTCTCACTTTCCTATTCTTACACAAAAACATTCATAAACTTTAGACAGATATTTCACATATTACCTAATGAACAGTAGAGCTATACGTTCTGTTGTGCCAGTAAGATAGGACAAGTCTATGGAGGATATCATAATGGAACTCCAAGCTCAAATCAGAAATAGGGAAAGGAGCATTTAAGATGAATCAGGGTTACCTTCACCCATGTTATAAAATGTGTGCTAAAATGTTTCATAATCCAGAGATTTAAATATGAGTTTTACTATACACCTCTACCCCAATATAACGTGACCGATATAACATGAATTTGGATATAACGTGATAAAGCAGCGCTCCGGGGAGTGGGCTGCGCACTCCACCAGATCAAAGCAAGTCAATATAACACAGTTTCACCTATAACGCAGTGAGATTTTTTTCACTTCCAAAGACAGCGTTATATCAAGGTAGAGGTGTACCATATTTTTGTATAAACAAAGTGATCAATGTATAGCAAACTGACATAACAGTGATGTCCACTTTATTGTTTTTTTTCCAGTTTCTGACTATAGACACCCATAAGGAGGAGCAACTAGAAAATCAGCATAACAATGACAGAAGGTGAAAAGGATTTCAAGGACACTACTGGGATTATTGTGAAAAGTTTTGCATGTGAGGAAAAGCCAATGATGTTTGGCTTTTAAATGGTTTCATAAATAAGAATTCCACAGCAGCTGCTGTTCACCATGTAGTTTTACTTGTTTTTTAATCAAATCTGTGTGACATGGTGAAGGTGGAACTGAAGGGCAAAGGGTAAATAGGGTTCCTTGCCACGCGTTATTATCACAATATGCATCTTGTAATCCAAAGTGCTCACAATCAATGGGGGAAGTGTGTATGAGTCAGGAGGAAGTCCCTAGAGAAACAAAGACAAAACATGAATAGAAACACATCATCAAATCAGATGTGATTTTCACCTATGGGCATCTGCTCTTTGAAGGGTTTCAGAGTAGCAGCCGTGTTAGTCTGTATCCGCAAAAAGAACAGGAGTACTTGTGGCACCTTTGAGACTAAAATTTATTTCAACATGAGCTTTCATGAGCTACAGTTCACTTCTTCGGATGCATAGAATGGAATACACAGACAGGAGATATTTATAGATACAGAGAAAATGTGGAAGTATGCATACCAACAGGAAGAGTCTAATCAACTGAGATGAGCTATCATCAGCAGGAGAAAAAAAAAATTTTTGAAGTGATAATTGAGATGACCCATAGAAGGTGTGAGGAGAACTTAACATAGGGAAATAGATTCAATTAGTGTAATGACACAACCATTCCCAGTCTCTGTTTAGGCCTGAGTTAATTGTATTTAATTTGCATGAAGTTTTTTTGTTGCAAAATTGCCACCTTCAGGTCTGTCACTGAGTGGTTAGAGAGGTTGAAGTATTCTCCCACTGGTTTTTGAATGTTATGATTCCTGATGTCAGATTTATGTCCATTTATTCTTTT
>NC_133773.1:97869281-97898530 GCF_003597395.2 Chelonoidis abingdonii
TCCTACGCTCGTAAGTGGATGTCTTCATAATCCAATCGATGACGAGGAGAAAGAGAAGTGGTGACAACAAGCATCCTTGTCTGACTCCAGTTCGCACCTGGAAGCTGTTAGTGAGCTGCCCTCCATGGATCACTCTACAGTGTATACCGTCATATGAGTTCTTGATCAGGTTGTCATCCCTCCCCATACGGCTCAGGGGGAGATCACTAAACTTACTTTAAGGCTAAAGAAAACCAAATGAAAGGAGGTTGTTAAAATAATTTCTGCAGAGTCCAACTCAAATGGAAGGGAACTATTAGAAACAAGGATTCTCATGTATTAATCCTGTTACATCTGGTTGACAGAACTGGAGCCTCTATTATGACTATCCTTACTTTTCTCAGTTTGTCAGCCCCAAACAGTTTTGTTACATGGTATCTACTGGCCAGTTTTTGAGCAGCCTGGCTGATATTTTTAGTGCCAGAACAGTTGCTGGTCAGAAGAGATAATTAACTGCATTTTTTGCTGTGCATATGTGCAGCTGCATGTATAGTAATCTTAACTACCAGCTGCACACATCATGGCTGGGAGCATGCCGTGGCCTTTTGATCAGCACCCGAGCCCACCCTGCATACGTGCAGTGTGCTGGGACAGACACCAGCTAATGGGGAAGTGACTCCCTAGACCACACCTAAATCCCTCCAAATCTATATAATTTTCAAAGATCTGAGCTCCTCCCAATAGTTCTCCCCATCCCAGGGACCTGGCCCCATTCACAGACTGGCTGCCTCAGAGGGGGCAACTCTAATAAGTCCATTAAGTTCAGTGGAGTTACTCCTGATCTACATCAGTGTAAGATGAGGAGAGTCAGATGCAACGATTCTGCTGGGGTTCCTCTCAACGGGTGGGCAAAGCTGAGCAAGAGATGGCACCTGGATCCCCTCTCCTTTCTATATCACTGTGTAGAGTACAGCCAGAAATCTGGTGCTTGTGTAAGTGACTGAGCTTCTAGACCAGGAGTAGGCAACCTACGGCACCTGTGCCGAAGGTGGCATGTGAGCTGATTTTCAGTGGCATTCACACTGCCCGGGTCCTGGTCACTGGTCTGGGGGCTTCTGCATTTTAATTTAATTTCAAATTAAGCTTCTTAAACGTTTTGAAAACCTTACTTACTCGACATACAACAATACTTTGGTTATATATTATAGTCTTACAGAAAGAGACCTTCTAAAAATGTTAAAATGTATTACTGACACGCAAAACCTTCAATTAGAGAGAGATAAATAAAGACTCGGCACACTACTTCTGAAAGGTTGCCGACTCCTGTTCTAGACAAATTCTTAAGGTTTGTGATTTCACCCATTTTTTCATATCAACAGGTGGGTCCAGGGATAGTCACTGAGGGAACACACACTGGACCTCCAAAAATAAAGTGTAGGGGCCATTCCTCAGTGCATCCACCCAACATCCCTACCTAGGGATTCCACCCATCCATTTCTACGTACCTCAGCACTCTGCATAATAGTGCTGTGTATCATTGTTGGTACCTATGCATACAGCTTCTACACCCCTGATATAGTCCTGTTTATGCTTTTGTTAGGTAAGGGTGTTGAGTGCTGCTTGACAGTTCAAAAGGTCATCATCCTCAGGCAACAATACAAAGTTCTGAATGCTGATCAGAACAGGAAACTGCCTGCTGCAGCTAGAAGCAGGCTTTGGCTTGTGTGCTCTTAGTTAGATGTAAGGTTAATGGAAGTTATTTGAAACAAGTCCTCCTTGTGTTACTATAAAAAAACACTACTACTTCTTTGGTTATGGATGAGATCCACACATTTTATGTAGATAAATGTAAAGTAATGCTGTCATAGCTTTCCTATTCAGATCTGAACCTTTGAGTTCAGAAAATAAGATGCTAGCATGAAACCTCCAAGCTTAATTACCAGCTTTGATCTGATAGCGCTGCCACCAGCCAGACTCCAGCGTCTGGTGCACTCTGGTCTCCCCAAAACCTTCCCTGGGGGACCCCAAGACTCAGATGCCCTTGAGTCGTACACCCAAAGGGATCATAACCCCCTTCCCCTTGGTTCTTCCTCTATTTGCCTCCCAGGCTTCCCTTCCTGGATGGCCCTGAACCGACTCACCCTATTTCAATTGCCTTGAAATAACAATAACAGAGAGATCAGTTTCTTTTCAGCCCCGCCCGCCCTAAATAACCCATCAGTCAGAGTCCCTGCAAAGGTTAAGCTTTCAGACTCTGACACTAAACGAGATTTTCCCCCTCCCATGTTCTTCCCCCTGCTGGAGAGACTGGTAAGCCCTTGGCACATGAGATTCCTGTCCCCTGGCCTCAACTAGAAAGAAATCAACAAGTTTTAAAAAGAAAGCTTTATATAAAAAGAAAGAAAAAGACATAAAAATGATCTCTGTATCAAGTTGACAATATACAGGGTATTTGGCTTAAAGAAAAATGAATAAACAGCCTTATCCAAAAAGAAATACAATTTAAAACATTCCAGCAAACTACACACATGTAAATACAAAAACAATATAAAAACCTATTGTCTTCTACCTTTGTACTTACACTTGGAAACAAAAGATTAGAAAGCTTGGAGAGAGACAGTTCACTCTCAGAGCCGAGAGCAACAGAGAGAGAAAGACACACACCCAGAAGTTCCCTCCCTTGAGATTTGAAAAATCTTGTTTCCTGATTGGTCCTCTGGTCAGGTGTTTGGTTACCCCTTTTCAGGTGAAATAGACATTAACCCTTAGCTATCTGTTTATGACAAATGCACACTGTAAAACTATATATGCACAATATGATGAGGGCTAATTTAGCTACAATTTATCAGGAAAGAGATCTTGGAGTCATCGTGGATAGTTCTCTGAAGACATCCACGCAGTGTGCAGCGGCAGTCAAAAAAGCAAACAGGATGATAGGAATCGTTAAAAAAGGATAGAGAATAAGATGGAGAATATCTTATTGCCCTTATATAAATCCATGGTATACCCACATCTTGAATATTGCATACAGATGTGGTCTCCTCAAAAAACACATACTGGCATTAGAAAAGGTTCAGAGAAGGGCAACTAAAATTATTAGGGTTTTGGAATGGATCCAATATGAGGAGAGATTAAAGAAGCTAGGACTTTTCAGATATGAG
Source organism: Chelonoidis abingdonii (assembly GCF_003597395.2). Lineage (NCBI taxonomy): Eukaryota > Metazoa > Chordata > Testudines > Testudinidae > Chelonoidis > Chelonoidis abingdonii. Next base: position 97,872,422 of record NC_133773.1, read on the forward strand.
AAAAGTATATAAAATCACGAGTGGTGTGAAGAAAGTGAATAAGGAAGTTATTTACTTGTTCCCATAAAAGGAAGTTCTTCTTCACACAGCACACAGTCAATCTGTGGAACTCCTTGCCTGAGGAGGTTGTGAAGGCTGGGGATTATAACAAGTTTAAAAGAGAACTGAATAAATTCATGGAGGTTAAGTCCATTAATGGCTATTAGCCAGGATGGATAAGGAATGGTATCTCTATCCTCTGTCAGAGGATGGAGATGGATGGCAGGAGAGAGATCATTTGACTATTACCTGTTAGGTTCACTCCCTCTGAGGCATCTGGCATTGGCCACTGTCGGCAGACAGGATACTGGATGGGATGGACCTTTGGTCTTACCCAATATGGCCGTTCTTATGTTCTTATGAGATTTCAAAATAGCAAATGTTGCAAAGTGTATGACTGTTACAGGAGAGAAGAAACGTCTGTTTTAATACCAAATCAAACTTATCTGTAGTTTTTGTTCATATTTTGTATTCTTTTGTGAGTTTTATCTAATTGCACAACTAAAACTTAGGAAAACTCTCACTGTTGAAATGGAATGAAAATCCTAATTAGTGAAGTGAGTATAGTACTGAATGAGCTTGTATACAATGTAAATAGCTGCTTATGAATATACATTGAATGGTGCTATTGCAGCATTGCATTTTTCTCTGTGACAGTATTCCCAAGTAATTGTTTCACCTGCTAGCCAATCCTCCTTTATGGTGGTCCAAGCAGGGAAAGAAAATAAGACAAAATAAATTAGTTCTGACTTAATGAAACTGTAGTATAAACAATTACTGACTGTGCCTTTGGATAAATTCCAGATGGAACTATTAGAATTATAGCAATAACCTGCAAATGTCTTTTCACTGGGAGGGAGGTTAACTATGGTGAGAGAAAATTGTTGCAGTTTATTTAGTGGATATGAGATTTTAATGTAAAAGTTTTTCTTAAATAGTATCTGTTGTGTTTCCAAACTGATCTTTTTTTCAGGGCTATTTCCTCTTTTCCATACATCTTCAATATTGTTGTTCAACACCAGTGGAATCTTATAAAGAAAAGAGAATATCTACTCTATGCCGCGCTTTGCATAATTTAAATAGTCCTCAGAACTAGATGTTCTCCCAGTTTGTAGTACTAATGCAAAACTTTATAAATAAATGTAACACTTCTCTGCAATTTTCACATTCTACTTTCTTGTATCATTCTTTGTGTACTTTATTCCTACTTTTTGTATAGCTAAATTATATAGATACCATTGGTCTTTATCTCAGTATTGTCAACACCAAGTTTGTTGTGACTTTCACAATATTTGGTGTTTCTCTTAAAGCCCCAGTGCCTGGGGTCATTTGAATATGTGAAAGATTCAACTTTCTTTAAAAACACTACCACTCTGATCTGGTAGTAGTTCTTTACATTCAGTTTGCAAGAATCCCATCCAGAATTTTTATTATTCTTTTAGGTTTTAAAAATGATTCTTCAGAAAGAATTAAAAATAAATTCATACAAATTGTACCATGTGTGGCAAGGCACTTCTTTCGCCTCACCCTACCAAGCACTTCCCCCTTTGGCGATGATGGGTGTGGGGTAAATCAGCCCCACTCCACTCTGGCAGCATTTGTCCTCCCCACTTCTGTGCTCCTTTGGCCATATTTCCTGGGTAGACCTCAGGATAGGCCTACAGGGTGACCATCCACCAAACAAAAGGGGAATACTCCTATAAACACAAAAACAAAGGGTAATACCTTCCCCTGCCTCCACGCTGGGGCTGACTGTCTCCATGTAGCTTGTCCCGGAGTGTCAGTCCTTCCTCTAGCAGTCACTCAGGCTAAAGAAGTTTACTTCTCTGCTGACACTAGCTTGTTTCTCTTGCCCTCCTTGTTTTAAAAGGTCTCAGGCAGCCCTTAACTGGATCCAGGTGTTTCTAACTGACCTGAGGTAACCCCTTCTCAGCTTATAGGGAAGAGGGCCTTTAACATTCTAGGGATAATACATCTGTCTTCTCACACCCTCTTGCAGCCTTCAGGCCTGACTTTGTCATACATGGCTATTTGCTTTAGAAAACAATCTGTTTTGTTTTAACAAAAATACCATGACTTATAATAATTTTTACTATAGCTGATCATGTAATGCATTGCAAATAAATTATCAGATTAATTTAACCCTTTTTACTATTCACAAATGTCTATAATCTTGATTTCTGTTTGTCACAAGTATTCACCACATAGTTTAGATTAACATAATTTCAGACTGAGTTGTGTGCAAATTATTCAACTTTGACTTTTTGTTGTATATCATTGGACAACTAGATCACATGTATTGCCTCTGCTCCCTAATTGGATTATTAAAAGTTTTAAAATAGAAGAATAATGAATTCTGGCTCCTTGAGAATTAAATTGGTGAAGTAGAACATCTGGCCCCATGACTGTACACCATTAATGAATCAGTATGTACCGATAGTTTCTAGACAGTGATACCTGAGGGTGAAACTCACCCCTGTGCAGAAGGCACCACTTAAGTGGGTCAAAGGACCAATTTGATATTTGGATGCTAAGCTGGGCTTTCCCGCTTAAGTTTCATTCTTGGGCATATACCCGATACCTGGTAACGTGGTTCCAATATGCAGGTTTGGTCACTAAAAAATTAATCCTGCGAAAATGGAACAGTTGATCCCCACTAAATATTGAAGCTTGGCTCAGGGATATGATTTACCTCGCAGCTAATGAATGAGTGGCAGAAAATTCAAACCAATTTGGGCTGACTTTTTAAAGGTTTATTATTAACATAGACTCTGAAGATAGCTATGTTGCTTCCCCTCCCCTCCCTTATCCTAACCTTCTTTATTTACTTTTAAAGCAGTACTTTATTTATTTTGTATATTATAAGGGATCTGGTATTTTGGTAAATTTGTGGTATCTGGAAAAATTAATAGAAAATTATAAATAATAAGCAGAATTCACCACTTAAGTCCCTTCCTTTTCTTCCTCTCTCACAAATGTAGAAGTTTCTCATCTGCTGTCCCGTAACCCCTCCATTTACCCAATGACAGCATTTCGTCCCATCTCCTGATTGCTCTAGCACCTATTCTCATCCCCTACCATACACTTCTCTTTAATCTCTCTCTCTTTGTCCCTGCCCCCACCCCCAGCTCTTTCCCTTCTGTAATGGGGTTTCCAGACCCTAAACTCAGGTAGAACGGTATTGGGCGAAGAAGCTGCTGGTCATGATCCCCATGAAGGATGCTTAAAAGGGAGCTCTGGTATTACGACATGGGGGGAACGTGGAGGAGAGCCTGGCTACAAGAAGGCAGAGAGACTGCAGCTGCTGAGGCGGAGCAATCTAGAAGAGAAGGACTGGGGCTGTGAATAAGGCTTGACAGGGATCCATCTTCCCCCTTGGCTAAGAGGAGGGAGACCTGGACTCTGAGAGCGAGCCAGGAAGCAAACCTCCTCTCCTAAGCTGATGCCCTGAACTACTGAGACTGTGGAACCAGAAGGCTGGGGGCCATAACCCAAATTGAAGGGAAACAGGGAAAATAAAAAATGGCCCAGGGGAGGCTGATCTGGATTGGTAGCCAGAAGGGACTGAGCAATCCCTCATTTCTCTCCCGTTGGGCCCTGGGCTGGGACCCAGTGGAGAGGTAGAGCCTGGGTCACGCCTCCTGAGAGATCCTGGAGGACCAGGGAGAGGGAACAAACTGTATCTTGTCAGCCATGCCCTTGGACTGGCCAGAAGAGTCACCTCAAGGTTTGGAGAGGCTGTTTGGATGCAGCATGACCACTAGGCCTGCTGGCCCCAAGCAAAGCCTGCTACTCTCTCAGAATACAAGCATGCTTTAGTCTCTCCTGTTTTAAAAAAAACCACCCTTGATGCCACTTATCTCTCCAACTGTCACCCCACCTCCCTTTCGTCTTCTAAGATCATTGAACACGTTGTTTCCAATCGTTACTGAGGTCTTCTCCTCAAGTGCCATCTTAGACTCTCTCCAGTCCAGCTTCTGCCCCTTGCACTGCACTGACACTATTCTCATCAAAGTCTGTAATGACCTCTTCCTAGCTAAAGCTCAAAACAAGTGCTCTATCCTCATTCTCCATGACCTATCAGACGTCTTTGATGCAATTGACCATGTTCTTATTAAAATCTTATCCTTCCTTGTCTCCCATGATTCTGTCCTCTCCTGGTTCTTCTACCTCTCTAATCATTCCTACAGCGTGTCCTTTGAAGGAACGTCCTCATCCCCATCCACCTTTCTGGATATTTTGGGATATTTTCTTGATCCCCTTCTCTTCTCACGTGACACCTTATCTTCAGGTAATCTCATCCCCAAATACAAATTCAGCTACCACCTCTATGCCGGTGACTCACAGATCTACCTCACCTATCCAGGCCTGTCTCCTTCTGTCAAAACTAAAATCTCAGGCTCTCTCTGACATCTTCTTGTGGCTGTCTAGCTATCAGCTCATATTCAACATCACTAAAACAAAGCTCTTCTCCCCCCGCCCCACTCTAAGCCCTCCATGCTACTTCCATTCTTGATCACTGTGGAGAATACCATCATCTTGCCTGTCACTCAGGACCATTACCTGGGCATCATCTTTGACTTGGATCTCTGTCTAGGGCCTCACATTAAGGCTTTAATCTAAATCATGGTGATTCTGTATGCATAACATCTAAGATACAGCTTTTCCTGTCCATTCACATAGCTACTACTCTTGCTGAGGCTCTCAACTCACATCTGGATTACTGTAATATGCCCCACTCATGTTCATTCAGAATGCTAGTGCATTCTCTAACCTAGCCCATCATTTTTACCCATCACTTTGCATCCTTCCTCTGGCTCCTCCCTCTCTATCACATCAAACACAAGCTACTTGTCTTCACTTTCAAGATCTTTCATCACCTATTCCTATCCTACCTATCATCTCTCATTTGCTATAGAGATATCAACTCCTGCCTCTGATTGGCCCATGATACCTTTCTCCAGCACTCATTTGTTAGATTTTCCAGTAAGCGCATTTGTACTTTCTCCCAGGCTACCTCATTATCCTTCTTCAAACTCTCTGTTTCTGTTGTGATGCCTGCAAAAAACTTGCCAACGGTTTGGCCCTTGGTGTGCTGATTCCACTGCATACCAGGCTGACCAGTATTGTCTTCTTGTTTCCTTGTACTCCCTCATCTATCAATCTGAATCCATCTATGGACTCCTGTCTTATACTTAATTTATAAACTCTTTAGGGTAGGGACCATCTTTCTGTTCTGTGTTTGTACAGCTCCTATCACAGTGGGGTCTTGTTCAAAGGCTAGGGATCCTAGGTACTATGTAAATACAAATAAGAATAAGTCCCATCTAGGACCTATTTTTATTACTTGAGTAGGATTTATTTGGTGCAGGACTGGATCTGTGTGCCTGGCTTGCCTGTAACAAGTCTATATAAGTATAAGGAAATATTGTGATATCTCCAGTATTCCTGTAGGGTAACTTAATGACTATTGACTTTTTAATGGTGATTCATAACCTCTTTTCCTTAAATTCTGTTTATTCTATGTTACGGCAAATCTTTCACCTTCTCCCCTTCTTCTGCAAATGTGTGTGTCCTTCTGTTAAATATTTCAGGCCTGATTCGTCACTGTGTTACTGCAGGTTAGTGCCTGTGTAACTCCACTGATTTCAAAGGAGATATACAAGTGTAAAACTGGAGCAATACAATAGCGAATCAGGCCTTAGTCTTTTTGGGTTCTGTAGTCATTAGATTGACATGTTTTGGAGCTTAACAAGTTTGCTTTTTTATGTGAAGATGGAATACTATTTGCACACTGACTGAATGTACAATACATCCTTTCTGCTTGCATTATTCTCTGTCATTAAAGGCAGTAACTTTACATATTTTAACATAATGCTTTTTTATTTAAAATGTACATCATAAAAGTTAGGTCTGTGTGTCTTTTTTTTTTCTTTTTTTACAAAATTAATCAAGAGAGAGAAATTGTTTACCCAGAGTGGATATGTGCTGAATAATCTATAAAGCAAATCTAGCAATTTGGACCTATAGTTAGTATGTAGTTATTGGCACGTTTACGTATTTTGGGATGTAATGCCCTATTGGTTTCATATTCTGTTTCTTTTTTTTTTTATGTATAAAATCTTAATGATAAAACAAGGGAGGGATAGCGCCATCAGTGTTGACATAATTAATTTGAATTGTACTTCAGGCTTGTGACATGAAAGTTCCAAAGAATCACAGCACTTGACTGTCCCCGTTCAATAGTTAGTAGGACACTAAAAGCTCTCAGCAGAAATTTCTGACCCTATGACAGGATCCATGCAGATTGAGAAATCGCCAATATCCAGGGGGCCTGTGTTACGGGTACGCAACTACACAAATCTAAGATGGGTATTTTGTGAATTATAGCCCTGTTACTAGTTCTTGAATGCTGAAGATAATTCACTGTGGCCTCTATTTCTTCCAGTTGATTTAATTCTCTATTAGTTCTCAATAACCAAATGTACAGCAGGAATTTGATTCAAGAGTGCATTTCCCATTGTTTTGCATTTTCCATATTGTGCTAATGACAGTACTTCAGGCAACGTAACACTATATACAAACTGTCAAGATCAGTGTTATCTAGGGCATGATTTCTCTAATGTGAGCCATTTTCTAATACTAGAGCCCATACTTGGTATTCTGCCACGTCTCTGTTAGCATGTTTTTACAGATGATGCAAATTCACATTAACATTATTTTGTTACACGTTTGTAGGAAAGAAAATTATGAAAAATGGAAGAGCGAGTGGTGAAGATTAGGCATTTTTTCTAGGGCTTGTAAAATAATAGCTAACAAAGAAAAATGTGAGAAAACAACATGGGAACTGAAAAAATTAACAAATAAAATTGTTTGAAATTATATTTAAAAAAATATAGGAAAAAAGGGACAATAAGAACTGTGTTGATTTTTGTGTACTGCAAAGTGGTGATTATATTGTCAGAACAAATTACAATAATAGGACCTTTGACAATAAAGCAGAAAAAAATTAATACAAGTTCTGAATAAAGATTTCTTAAAACAAATTATTAGGACCAAGATTCTCAGACATGGATGTCTTAAATTCATATTTAAGCATCTTCGTAAGTGGATTGATTTTCACATGTGCTGAGTAACTGGAAGCTCCCACTGAAATCAGAGGTAACTTGGGCTGTAAATGTGATTAGCTCCTTAACTGTGATGATTCTTGCTTTCATGTAGGGCTGGCTGGAAAATGAGAATTCTATTTCACAGAAATTGTTGAGGTTTGGGCATTTGTTTTCGTTATGAAGCAGAATGGAAACAAGACCTTTCAAAAATTTTGTGGCAAAAAAACAGGAGTATGAGTGCGAGCAAGAGAGACACCCATCACAGCCAATAGTCTGGTGTTTAGGGCATTCACATGGGACGTGATTCAGAGCAGGGACTTGAATCTGGGCCTCCCACATCTTTCTCTTGATCTCTCTCATTGAAGCTATCTCCCTTTGTATAAATAATGAAATATTCATTGGTTCAGAGAAAGAGAGACTGACTTTATAGCATAGTGGTTATAGAGCTCACTTGGGACATGGAACATTCAGGTTCAAGTCACTGCTCCAGTTCAACGAGAGCTATTCTGGCATGAGTCTTGTTATTCTATCCTAGACCTGAGAAACTTACTAGATGGAATTTTTGTGGAACCAGAAATGTTTTCTGTGAACATTTCAATTTTGACAGATCAGCATTCTCTGATGAAAACACATTTAATCGAACATTCCCAACCAGCTCTGCTTGCATATACATGATTAATCTTATCATCATCAAATTTGATATGGGAAAAGAATTTCCCTTAAAGGTCTGAGGAGAGATGCTGCTGTCCTCTGTCTTTTTCAGGTTGGTAACTTCTTTCTCTAAGTCAAAAATTTTGCAACCACCTTCTGTTTACTAGAAAACTAAGAATTAAATATGTATCTATGATGACAATAAGCCTATCTAATGTATTTGTTTGGGTGTTTTGAGAATTAGACATGCAATACTTAACCTTCAAGAGTAAGGGCATGCAAGGAGTAGGGGAGCAAGGTTTTCTTTGCTTAGTTAGTAATAAAATGTTTAATGTCTCGTGACCTTACCCCTCCCCCACTTGCCTTTTATGAGCCCCCTAGGGTTATGATACACTGGTTGAGAAACACTGCTCTACAGAACTAAACTAAGGTTGTCAATTAGGTTCCAAGTATGCTGAATTCAATGCACTTCTTGTGCTTGTAGTAGGCATTGGTAGATGCTGATTGTTCCTAACTTGTCTTTCAGTGTTTCTATATTACATTTTCCCCACCCTCATTCCCTTTCTTCTTGTATCTTCCAACACAGCTTTCTCCCAACCCTCTGGGGTGTGTAGGAAACCATTTTGGGAGGAGGTACCATGTCAGTGTTTTGGCTGTCTGCATCTCCCCAGTAAATCATCTTCAATGTATTTCCTTTCTGTTTGGTTGGATGTGCGATGCTGCAGCTTGCCCTCATTTTTATGGTTGCCTAGTGTAACCTACATGCCAGGAAATGGCATTTTTCACAATAGGCATAATATTTTTTTTAAAAAATTATAGATTTATTACTAATAAGACATAAAAACTAGACAGTTTTTGGACTAGTTGGTTTCCCTGGAAGATGATGACTTGCCAGTAAAACAGTTTCACTCAGTGTTTTCCCCTGTAGGTAATGCTATATCTAATAAAAAAAACCCTCCTGGAAAAGCAATACATCCAAAAAATATGCATGTGTGATATCCTGAAGAAAAGATTAGATTGGATAGTGGTGTCCATTGTCTGACCTATCTCATACCAAATAAATTCCCCTCTTTATATATCTAGACAGGATTACTATGTATAAATCAAGAAGCAGTAATTAGAAATGAACGGATGAAAGTCCCCACCCAAATGGCTTTCCTCAAGGAGTCCTCATCAACCATGCCATCTTACCTTTTCAAAAAGGTGTTTAGGTAAAAGGTATTGTAAAGACTGTCTTGATTCCAGGTTTACACCAGATGGAGTAAATATGACACAAGGTTTTCTTTTTTAATTTTTTTTTTTGATACAAAGCACTTATCACTCACAGGCATGTGGTCCTAATCTTAAAGATAAATGGATTCATTCACTTCAAATACCACATAACCATTCACACACCATTGAGCTTAACACTATTAAAGGGTAATTTCCCCTGAAGGAATTGTGCCCGCTGCAGCATCATTTGTGAGTCTTTTTATCATACAAAGGCAGGTAAAGAGATTAAAATAAAAGGCTTTATCAAGTGTGCAATGACATACACACTTTTTGTTTTGAACTCTCCATGTGTTCAAGCAGCAAATAAACATTCCTGAACATCTGAACACTTCTGTACATAATAAGAAGATCTAACTGTACTCAGCCCACTATCAAATGTTTTGTTGGTGTTAGGCAAGTGAGATCCCTCTCCCCTGTGCTGAGTACAGTAATACAGACCTAGAATTATTATGGAAAAATCATTTTGTCCTTTTATCATTTGAATATAATAAAACTTAATGGAATAAATCAAAGGACATATCTTGCCTTTGCCCATTTTCATAATCCTCATGATATTTTTATGATTCTCGCCATTTCCTTTAGTTTCTCTATAATGATTCCTTAAGCACTTTACTGTTACAGCTTTTGACTTATAGCAAACACTAAGGTTACAGTAGGGCTTTTGTTATAACCCTCTCTTTTCACATATTCAGACTTTCTCAGAGATTTTCCTTTTGGGTTGAATGTTTTTAACATGGTTTCACCCAAAGATGATTTTAAAAAAAACAAAATCTGTTTCACATTTTTGAGTTACTGGAAGGCAAATGATAATAGTCCTGATTTTCCTTTATGCTAAGGCTCCTTTACATAGCCCTGACAGAGTAAAAGGGCCCTAATCACATTCCTACCCACTTTAAGATCCCTTTTCTCTCAGAATAGTGTATAGGAGTCTTAATATAAATGAGATTTAGGGTCATATAATGTTTTCACTATAGAAGGATCAGGATGAAACCCTGACCCCATTCAAGTCAATTGATATTTTGCCATTGACTTCAATGGGACCAGGTTTTTACCCTAACACTTTTTGCACATAAATTTCTTTAAAAAATTGATGAACTTTTGGGAACAGATCCTCAGATATTGTCAAAACTTTTTTTTTTTTGGATGAAAAATGGCTTTTTGATAAAACAATTTTCCACAAAAATATTTTAATTGAAAATGTTCAGGTTATCACTGAAAAAAATCAAAACTCAACTTTCTTCCCGTTTTTTGTTTAAAACTGAAAAAAAATCAGACTTTGATATTTGTTTTTGTTTGACAAAAAATGCCAAGTATTTATTAGAAGTGTTTCATTTTTTGTCAAAAAAAGTGCTAGAAAAATCATTATTGCCTGACCTGCTCTATTAGCTAAACACTTTATCTAATCTGTGTATTTAACAGAATTATTTGTTTCCTGATAGGTTTTCCATTACTGTATACTGGACACAAGTGATGTGTTGAATATTTTTTTTATTTTCAAATGTTCATGATATTTATTTCCATCTCTATATTTATCCATATGTGTCATATTCAGCTGTAACTTCTGTACTGTGGAGGAAATTAGATTCTTCTGCTCCTAACACCCTTTTAATAGTTCATCAAAATAGAAAACCTTAATGATCTATGCATATGCTTGCAACTTTTATGAGAACTCTGCAGTATAACAATCTCCTGTAAAAGCAAATCTACTTATAAACAAACAGAAAAAAACCTGAGACATACTGTATGAATAAAAGAACTGTGAGTGGAGAAGAAAGATCATTACCAGTTTCACTACTGTACACACAGTAAAAGTAACATTTCAAATAAATGTAATAGGCTGAATTATAGAAGTTGAGAGAGGGTGTGCACTAAACAGAGAGACTCTCCAAGCCAACTCCTTTCTTCTCCAGTGCATCTGCGGAGGAAGCAGCCAAATAATTTGGATTTGAATATGCTCACCCTAATTTTGAGTCTGGTCTATTAATGTTTAAAAGAAACAAATATCTGTCCTGAAAAGTAAAATATGAATAAGTGGTAATGTCACAATTCTTCTAATGTTTCCAACTTGACATTTTTTTATTGTAGGAAACAGAGCTTGAGAGAATCTTCTGTAACCTGTTCAGATAGTTTAGCTTTTTCTGTTTGCGAATTTTCCACGAGCAGCGGTTTTTTCAGACTTATTTAGAGAATATTTTCCACTAATAATTCTTGGTCTATAGATTGTGGATAATTCATTGAAATATTCATTATCTGGAATTCCATATTTGAGCTGTGTTTGTTAGCTATGGTTGAACATATAGGACCCAAGGGATTGTTTCTGTTTCCAGTCTGGATGAGCATAGCTCTTAGAATCAGGTTTTCAGTACAAGTAATTACGTTTAGGAATCCACTGTTCACTTTCCATGAATATTTTGTAATATTGTGGATAGTTTTATCAATCATTTCTGTCAGTACCTTTGTTTGATAGAATCTACATGGAAAGCAAACAAAGAAGGGGGGCATGAACAGAGGCAAAGCGCATTCCTTTTTTTTTTTAATCTGAGCAAATATCCATGCAAAAAATATGTTCACCCAAGTCTACTGTGTAGTCTTGTGACCTACAAAACTGCCCTTCTGCCTCTCTGGTAAACAACTCAAGGGAGATTATGTAGATGTGGGAGACATCACAGACACTAATACTAAACAAGTATGCGATAAGGATCAGGCCCGAGACTCTCCATTAGATGCTACCTGTAGAATAGTATTGCTTTGAGTCAGGTGCTTCAGTGCAATGGTGACATCTACAGAACACAGAACTAGTAGATATTTGTTAGAACAGAATAAGCCAGAGTTTCCTAAAACATAACCAAAACCCTAGAACCTTTTTTACTTAAGCAAAGGACAAGTTTTGCAAATTGTATGGCATTATTTTCCTAATACTCCAACAATCTAGTTTTCATAATAAGCTACTTGGAGTATAATGGCAAAATAGCTCATTTAAACATGCGTGGAGGGATTTCTGGTGCAGATAATCTGTCAACATTATGCACATTTCATTGCCTGCAAAAGAATCCAAGAGATGAATTTATTCTTGACATGGAAATATATTTCAGTAGGGAAACTATTGTGTTAACTTCATATTGAACAGAAAAGTAGGTCCAGACTCTCAGTGATAAAATGGCATAGTGCTAGCAAATAAAATGAAGCCACACCATCCTATGCCAGCTGAGAATCTGATCTGTAGTTTACAAAAGTGCATCACAAAATAGTGTTAAAAATTGTAAAAACAGAACCTAATTTTCTGTTTAAGTTGCTGTCTAGTTAATGTTTATAATTTTTTTTTTTTTTGCTTTTTTTAGGACCACCTCAGAGAACAGTGTCTCCCAAACAAGAACACGAAGAAAGGAAGCATGACAAAGTCACAGACAAAGGAAGCGAAAGTGGGACTTCCTGCAATGAGTTGTCCACCTCTAGTTGTGACAGCCATTCAGAGGCTAGCACTCCTCAGGAAAATGCTGCTAGCACTCAACAGTCAACAGCACACCAGCCAAATACTCTGACTTTGGATCGTCCATCAAAAAAGGCTCCAGTGCAGTGGATGCCACCTCCAGACAAACGCAGGAACAGTGAACTCTTTCAAACTCTCATTAGCAAGTCTAGAGAAACAAATCTTTCTAAAAAGAAGGTATGTGAGAAGCTGAGTGTTGAAGAAGAAATGAAAAAATGTATTCAAGATTTTAAAAAAATCCATATTCCAGATTACTTTCCAGAGCGCAAACGGCCATGGCAGTCTGAACTCTTACAAAAATATGGGTTATAGTTAATTGCCTCCCTCATGAAGTATCTCTGGTGCATTTGATGTTTATTAAAGTTGCCACTATCCTACTGCTGTCCTCCTTATGGTCCACTCTGCAGTCAGAGTGATTCCTGCTGCTTATTTCTTTCTGTGAACAGTGGATGTTGGATAGTACACGGTTTCTTTAAAAAAAAATTAAATACAAGATGAATCTAGTCTAAACCATTTTATATTAGTAAAACAAAATGTGCATGATCAAGAAAGTTGGTTTTCACACTATAATCATCTGGGATTCATTGTCATTTTGTAACTCATCAGATAAAAAACCCAATCATCAGATCACTGCTCACTTTATGTCATCAGTAAAAATTACTCAACCTTGCTATGGATGGAGAGAAACAGGGATTTAAATTTGATAGAACTGGTTACAGAACCAAATCCAAATACTCTTTCAATGTTAATGCAATAAAGCAAATATCTATTTTGCATGAGCACAATGTTACAAATAAATCACACAAGAACAAGAGGTTTGTCTGTTGCTTGGGTAAATATTTGTTTATTGCCAAGCCTATAAGCGTAAAATGTCTTGGGGATTGAATTTGCAGATCTGTGATTTTTTTGTGTGTACAGTGTTCTGTATGTAACGATGGTGTAAATATGCCTTATAGTGTTCCATTATTGCACCAACATTCATCTATTAGTGCTTGTCAGAACTATTTCTGTGAAATGCAAACTTAATGGCAGATTGTGAAAACTGGTTTGATGATCTGAAAGTTTCTGTTATCATGTTAGTCAACAAAATTGGAGAAAAATAAAAAAGACATTAATGTATTTATTAAAAAGAACCATCTGGTAGATTTTCTCGGCTATCATTGTCTTCTTTGAGTAGATCTAAAGCTAATTGTTACAATTTGTTTTGTGTTTGCATAACACTTCAACTCTGTTACTGAAAAAAACAAAAACAAAGAAAATATGTTTCAACAGCCAGTAAGTAAATGTTTGGGTGCTAGAGTTTAATTGGAGTTTTTGACAGACACTCAGTAAGATCAACAGAACCACATTACTGATTTTAAAGCACACAACCAATTATGATAAAGATCTTAACCAGGAGTGCACTAACGAAATACTTTAACTGACCAAACAAAAACCAGTTCTGACAGCTATTGGAAAACTCCTCTTAAAATATTGAATTTCAAAATGTCAATAACCTGGTGTACTACACTTACAAATGATGAGGTTAGTATGAATATTCAGCTCTAGAGCAGACAAAAACTGAATTCATAAACCAGATATGAAAATCAATATCTTTTTCAATATAACATAAAATCTCTGGTTAAAACAAACATGTTTTGAATCTATAAAAGTGTTGCTGGAGCATGGAGAAGAGCTTCGAAAGAATTGGCAAATGTGTGCATAAGTGTTAATAATTATTAATACTATTATTATACTCATATATATAGAGAGAGAGTGAGAGAGTTATGAAGATCTATAGATGTTCTTGCAGCAATGTAAGAAGACACAATTTTGTTCTTAATAATCATTTTAGCTAGATTTAGTAAACAAGGGTTGCAAACACCAGGATCATCCCCATCATCTTTGCAGCCTATGAGTCCTATGATATAGGAGGTCATTTTTAATGAAAAATTGCATATTCTTGATAGCAGCTCAGCCACTTCATTCCTTCAGAAGGCATAATCACTGTGTAAACCTAGTGACTATCAAGTTAAAGGTCTTATTTATAATGTTTAATGCACTCCATGATCTGGGACCAGAATGTCTAAAAGCCCATCCATAGCTCCAGGATGAAGATCATGATCAACAAGTACACTCCTTTGGCAAAATGGAACTCTGTCCGATAAGGGTAAGGCTTGTCTTTGCAAGAGACAGAGATTTCTTGGGGTCTGGTCTGGTTCTGTGAAATGAACTCCCCCAGGAACTAAGACCCATAACAAACCTCCTCACTTTCCGCTCCAAGTGCAAGATGCATTTTTTGACCCTGCCTTCTCTAACATAAATACATAGCAGCATATAAATAACAAAATAAAAACCCAACAAAAATACCAGGAGAACCCCATCAAAAGAAATATAAACTCCTGAGAACAAGGTTTTCAAAAAAGCCCCTAAGGCCAGATTTTTCAGGTACTCAGTGCACATAATTGATTTTCAAAAGTACTCAGCTTTGAATAGCTCCAATAGTGAAACTTATGGCCAGATGTTCAAAAGAACTCATCCAGTGTGCTGAGCCCTTCTGAAAAATCTGGCTTTTTATTTTGGTGCCTAAATAGCAGAATTCTTGTGAAAATCTGGCCCCAATTGCTATGAGAACTGTTGTCCAGAGAGACCATCTTTTTCTGTGCAATACTGTCACAGTTAGATTAATCAAAGTGCTTGGACGAGAGTCCCTTGTATACGACGAGTGAGGCATTCATTGTGAGGAATCCTTGCCTTTGGAATTCACTTCCGTCCACAAGTAAAGATGGTCAAAACTCAGAATTTCTGTTCAATGGGAAACTGACATTTAAAAAAAAATTGTACTGAATTGGAACAAAAGATAAAATTTTGAAATTTTCCACGAAATCAAATTAAATAAAGCTGTTTTGGATCAATCAAAATATTTGATTTTGTTTTCAACTTTTTTATTTTTATTTCATTATTTATTTTCAATTTTATGTCTTCTTTTTGCTTTACTTTATATTAAAATTAGGATTTAGTGCATTTTAAGTTATAATAATTGGTGACTGATATTCGGTTTATTTGGTATTGTAATAGATATTGTCATGGATAGTGGGTATTTTAAATGGGATTCTAAATTCTAACAGAGTCCTGCATGGAGCAGTTGTCAGTCCAATTCTATTTAATATTTTTGTTAACAATCTAGACAATGATTTAAAATATTAGCTGGTACAGTTTGCTAATGACACAAAGATTGGTGGGGTAGTAAATAATTAGGAGGATAAATTGCTGTTACAGAATGATCTGAATTACTTGGTTAAATGGTCAGAAACCAGAATAATACATTTTAATTCAGCCAGATGTGGGTTAATACATCTGGTAACTAACAATGTAGGTTATTCCTATCAGATGAGAGACTCTATTGGAAAGCATTAATTCAGAGAAGGACTTCAGGGTCACCATAAATATTTGCCTCAAAATGAGATTTCAGTGCAATGCTGTGGCTAAAAGGGCTAATGGGATCCTTGGATGTATAAAAAGGGAAATATCAAGTAGCAGTGGGGATATGATCTTGTCTCTGTAAACAGCACTAGTGAGACAGCTACTAGAATAATGTGTCCCATTCCTCTGTCTACACCTCAAGAGTGGTGTTGTAATAATGTGGAGAGTTCAAAGGAGGGGCCACAAAGATGATTCAGGCAGGAGCTGGAGAACAAGCTTTACAATGTGAGGATTAAGGAGCTCAGTTTATTGAAGAGACTGTTGAGATGTGATTTGATCACTGTGTGTGTAGATATACATGGAAAATATAGTGGCTTTTCAGACTTGCTGACAAAAAGCATAACAAGATCCAATAGCTGGAAGGGGGACAAATTCAACCTTGAAGTAAGTCACAGTTTCATAGCAGTGAGGATAAACATTGGAACAGCTTGCCAGGGCAGGCAGTGGACTCAACATCACTTGGTGTTTTTAAGGCAAAATGTTTCTAATATATCTGCTTTTGTGCAGTTTCTGAGCAAAATTATATGGCCTGTGTGCATGGGCAGGGAATTGGGCTGGTTGGTCCCTCCTAGCCCTGAAATCTGAATTTATGAGTCCTCCTGTTCATCCCCTTCCACTATGGGCTATGGGGAGAATGGGATTGCCTGCATTGCACTCAACATGCTCATAATGCTTGTAGCTCTGCATTAAGACAATGATTAAAATCAAATCTCATGCTTCAGGGTTCCAGACTGTCATCTGCAGGGGTCAAGAAGGAATTTTTTTTCTCTTGGTACACAATTGGCTAGATATATTATGCTGGAGATGGGACACCAGATGGACTGGACCATTGTTCTCAGGTTGTACAGAGAATTCTCTCTTAGATGTCTGGCTGTCTTGCTCACATGCTCAGGGTCAAACTGACTGCCAGATTTGAGGTGGGAAGGAATTTTCCCCAGATTAGATTATCAGGAAATTTTGGCGGGGGTGGAGGATGGAAGTAGGGATTACCTGCTGGGAACACCAGGGCATGTCTCACCTAATCTACTCCTTGCCATTGCATGGACCTCAGGCATTCTCTCCTATTCTCTGCTTGTTGCATACAACAGTTGAATTTTCTGAGCACTGAAATGCTTTAATTTAACTAAAGTCATTGGGTTTAATATAGGGATATCTTGGATGAAACTTTAATGGTCTGTACATGCTCTGAAATTTATTCTGAAACAGAATCAGTTTAACAGGCTTAAATATGACCCTTCCATTGTCATCGCAAATTATTTCAATAATTAAGTTTAAGAAAATTATTTTTAAAAGTTGTAGTTGCTTGAAGCTAATATTTTTTCTTAAATTTGTCCCTTTTTTTTGCTCTGGCTGCACAAACCGCTGTACAAACGTACAATCCTTAGAGAATCAAAATGTCATCATGCATTAACCAACCTGCTGCAGGTATTACAGCAAGAAACTGATTTGAGTTTAGTATCATGCAAGTTGATCAAAACAAATAAAGATTCAAAAATTGCTGAATAGCTTAACAGCCATTCGTGCCTTTTTAAAAAAAACATCAGCTTTTGCAGATTTGTTTGACCTACCAGCATCTGTCTTGTTGCCTATATAACTGTAAATAAATAAACTGCAAATTTTTAATGTTGAGGTTTATTAACCATTGGAACAATTTGCCAAAGGTTGTGGTGAATTACCCTCACTGACAAATTAGATAAGATGAGATGCTTTTCTAAAATATTAATTCCTGTTTGAACTAGAACATATTCAAGAAAGACTCATGGCCTGTGTTATACAGGAGGTTAGATTAAGAACATAAGAACAGCCATACTGGGTCAGACCAAAGGTCCATCTAGCCCAGTATCCTGTCTTCTGACAGTGACCAATGCCAGGTTCCTTAGAGTGAATGAACAGAACAGGTAATCATCAAGTGATCCATTCCCTGTCACTCATTCCCACCTTCTGGCAAACAGAGGGTAAGGACACCATCCCTGCCTATCCGGGCTGATAGCCATTGATGGACCTAACTAGAGGATCACAATTGTCCCTTCTGGTCTTATAATGTGTGAAATTTTATATACTTCACACACACACAGAGCTGGAAAACACAAATGGAACATATTTGATAACCTGGAGACAATGCTGAGTCAATTCTGAGAGATGCTGAGTGCCTTCAACTCAGTTCTTAGAAAGAGCTCAGAAATTCTGAAGAGTTTCTTAGCACTTTGCAGGATCACAGTATGGTTTGGTTCCCTGTAAAGACAGTGTTTTTGTACTACATCAGCTTATATAGTACAGGTTATCAAATATCTTCACTCCTTCAAAATCTGACCTGGAAAAACTTTGGAAACTTCTATCTAAAAGCAATTTTTCTCCTAGATACTATTTTCTCCACCCACCTGTCCTATGTTTTACATAGTTACTAAGGACATTCTTATGATCAGTCTTTTACTTATGAGCTTATCTGTTCTGTTCTTGAGGTTAAATTCAGAAAGTAAAAGGTATTGCAGCAATAAACAATGATGGAGAGTCTGTGAGCGTGGGTAGAAGGAAAGGGGGCATGTTTGGGATGTTGCCAGACTGAACACAATCAGAGCTGGTGAAAGAAGACAAGGCACAGTGTAAAGTCAGGTGTGACAGCATACTGAATCCAAGAAGCACTCGTTCATAATAATAGGCAGCAAGTACATTCAGCATGGTCTAATCAGCCAATGCAGTGAACCATAAAGGCATTTTTCAAAGACAAATGAGCAACTTACACTAGCAACCTTAGTGTGCTATCAACATTGGTATTGGTATTTTGCTGGAATCATTAGGATATGCACAGCCAGTCTACTGTTCAGATATCAGATTGCAATCAAACCCCTTATATGCATGTTTATACACCATAAGACATCGTAGTTTTCATTTACTTCTGAGGTATAGCTTACACATACCTCATTAGACTTGCACTACTTTTGCCATCGCATCTCAATGGGGCCCATAATCTTTCATTTGTTCCATCATAACTATTTCCACTGAAATTAATGCTGATGTCACAAAAATTGGCAAAATCCCACCTTTTGTGTACTCAAATTTGTGGAAGGGGAGGCAGGGGCAGCTCCAGGCCCCAGCACGCCAAGCGCGTGCTTGGGGCGGCAAGACACAGGGGGGCGCTCTGTTGGTCAGCGTGAGGGGGCATGCCTGCAGAGGGTCTGCTGGTCCCGTGGCTTCGGCGGACCTCCCGCAGGCGTTCCTGTGGAGGGTCCACTGGTCCCGCGGCTTCAGCGGACTTCCCACTGGCTGTGGGAGGTCCGCCGAAGCTGCGGGGCCAGCAGACCCTTCACAGGCATGCTGGCGTGCTTGGGGTGGCAAAATGCCTAGAGCCGCCCCTGAGGGGAGGACAGATCTACCAATCTTGGGTCCCTGCTGTTTCATCTCAGCGTTCCTTCTCAGAAACAGCCCACAGCGGAGCTAATCCAGGAGGGGGCATTGCCAGTAAAAACTGTGGATGTTTCATAGGGGACCATCTTGCAGTTCTCTGGGCTTCCATCTGGCTAGAACCTTGCTCAGCAAGTCTCCTAGCACCCATTCCCATCAACTGCACTGACTTGTACCACATCTAAGCCCCACCCTGCAAGCACCACTGCATGTGCAAGTAGCAGAAGGGATGTACAAATACATTGCAATTTATGATTAAATTAAGAGAAATAATATTTTGCTGACCAGCTCTTCCCCTGCCACTCCTGTCCCTGGCCAAGCCTCGCTTCAGCTAAACTATGGTAGATGGCACAAAGGGTAGCAATGAGTGGTGGGGGAATGCAACATTGTAACCACCTACCCCCCGGGCATGTGGCCCTTTCACACTAACTTATTGGAGTTTGATTCCCCTCCACTGCATGCCACAAAGAGGAGTATATGGCCCAAAGCTTGGAGTGAGAAGGAGCAATGAATTCTTAAGAGAATAATGTAATATATTCATGTATATATAGTTAGTAATGAAGCATGAGGGAGAGATATACAGAAAAAATATTTCATAGATAAAATATGAGCTACAAATAGAATATTTTCTAAATATTATAGTTCCATGACATACAAATTATTTGACAGCTTCACTTGATCTTTTACAAGTTTCAAGCTATTCACAGGAGATCAAATCCTTAAGTTCTTATCTAGTCTTTACTCAGGAACCATTCATGTTGCATTAAATGGGAATTTTACCTTAAGAAGGGCTTGATAAGTACTACAGGATGTGGACTATGGTGTTTTTAAAGTACAGTATTTCCTCATAGAATTGGAAGAGACCTCAGGAGATCATCTAGTCTAACCCCCTGCTCAAAGCAGGACTAATCCCCGGCTAGATTTTTAAACCAGTTCTCTAAATAGGTTCCTCAAGGATTGAACTTATAAGGCTGGGTTTAGGAGGCCCATGCTCAAACCATGGAGCTATCTCTCTCCCTAGTATTTGACTTTAAAACATTTCTAAAGCAGTTTTGTCTGTAAATTAAAGGACTCTAAACAATAGGAGGGAATGTTATATGTATAACATTGTATGTGCAATATTAGATTAAGTTAAATTATTATTTAATAATACAACACTTAGCAGGAAGTCGCACCAGAATAGATTAGTGCTAGTCACAAGGAATATATTAAATTAATATAAACAGAGGTGGCAGCACTGATAGACTATTTATTTCCTATCTACCTTCTGAAACAACATACAATCCTTAAACTAGTGTTGCTTTTATCTACTAGTTGTTTAACGGACATGTAATTAATTAATGTAAAATAATCAATCCATAAAATGTTAAAAATTTAAACTCTTAGGGCTGTGTGGTGTTTTCAAATTGCAGTGTGGTCAGTGGGAGCTGGGTGCACATATGACCCTTAAATAGGTTTGTCTTGCTTAAATTCTTCAGTGCTGTATATCAGTGTCTTCTCAGACAATGTAAGCCATATGTACTTAATGTGAACCTTATCTAAAGGCAGCCTATAATGGAGCATTTATTTTTCTCGTGTACTTAATTAGATTTGTATATGGCAGTTTATGGTATCTTCTGAACTGGTGACCTTCCAAAAATTCCCATTTTGCCCAATATCAGAGGGATAGCCGTGTTAGTCTGGATCTGTAAAAGCAGCAAAGAATCCTGTGGCACCTTATAGACTAACAGACGTTTTGAGCATGAGCTTTCGTGGGTGAATACCCACTTCGTCAGATGCATGTAGTGGAAATTTCCAGGGGCAGGTATATATACGCAAGCAAGCTAGAGATAACGAGGTTAGTTCAATCAGGGAGGATGAGGCCCTCTTCTAGCAGTTGAGGTGTGAAAACCAAGGGAGGAGAAAAACTGGTTTTGTAGTTGGCAACCATTCACAGTCTTTGTTTAATCCTGAGCTGATGGTGTCAATTTGCAGATGAACTGAGCTCAGCAGTTCTCTTTGAAGTCTGGTCCTGAAGTTTTTGCTGCAGGATGGCCACCTTAAGGTCTGCTAGTGTAGCCAGGGAGGTTGAAGTGTCCTCCTACAGGTTTTTGGATATTGCCATCTATCCGATTTTGTCCATTTATCCTTTTCCATAGAGACTGTTCAGTTTGGCCAATGTACATAGCAGAGGGGCATGATTGCTGGCGGTATATTACACTTGGTGGAAACGTGCAGAGTGGAATGAAGCCAGTGACGGTGTGGCTGACTGTTTAGGTCTGTGTGGTGGTCGCTGGTGTAGATATTGGGCCAGAGTTGGCAATTGGAGGTTCATGTTATGTCTCAGGAGTCTCTAAGCTTAGAGATTTACTACGGTCAGGGACAGTCATGACCATATTCATGAGCTTCCGCCGACCGATGCACAGGCAGAAAACTTGTGGAAAAACAACACGCTATGCCTCATAAACCTAAGTCGTGCGAGCATGCCATCCACAGCTCAAAAACCACCTCACATTAATCATCAAAGAGGCTGATAAGACGGTGCCTGATTGCATCATGAACAGGTTGACTCTCAATAGACGAGGCGCCAGACAACTCCGTCGGCAATACCAAATTCTACATCGGCCACTCCCTCAGATCGCACTGAGGATTACACTACTGTACCATCTAACTCAGGACGCTCCCTTTACACTACACCGAGGAACAAATCAACATTCCCTTCGAGCCCCGACCAGTTATCTACTACCCACAAGATCACCGAGCACCAACCCGGAAATCCCTAGACGCCCAATCATCTGGCCATTGGGCACTCCTCACGAGGAGCTGCCTGATATGTGGAGTCTGTAACTCAGACCCTATGCCACCAGACTACCACGCTATCTCCGATGCACCCGATTCCTAGAAACTACAATTACAACTGGACCTTACCAGAGAACGCGCGCATGCTCAAGACCACCATGGTCGTAAAGCTCATCTAACAAGACAACACACACAGATGGAATGACTAGACTGTTAAACAGCATCCTGATGATGCCACATTGCACAACTGGTCTGCTGAGTGTCTGTGCCTTTTATCTACACACACAACTATTAAGTTGATGACTATTATATCTCCAGATCATGGTATCCAGTTCTTAATAGCATTAGACCACCACATGGCCCACAAGTATTGCCAATATATTTTATTGCTGAGCTGGAATAACGCTTTCCTCAGCTTCTCGTCCACTCTATGCCTCCTTCATCTATCCTACGTACTATTGAATCGATCTATGCACATCATCCTGACATGGATAAGGAGACTCTGGAAACATATCCACGCACGTCTATGCAACACCATTCTCCATCCACTATTCAACCTCAGCCTGGACTATACTTGGGAGGTCCATCTTTCCTATACGCACTTACGTGCATTATAAGTGATGTTCACATTAGCATTACACCATCCTATATCGCCCGAAATCCTTACCGCAGACTTGCTAGCTTTGCCTACCTTCAGCCTCAGCTTCATCCGTATACATAACCATCCATTCTCAGCTCAGCTCTACAGTACAACGCATCTGCTCTAACCCCTCAGACAGAGACAACACCTACAAATATCTCATTCAAGTCATCATCAAAACTACAAGACTCCGATAAGGAAACAGATCAAACAGACTCCACATTGACCCAGAAGCCTCCATATGCATAGACAAACCCAAGATAAGAAACCAACGGACTTCCACTGGCCATCAATTGCAGATCCCCCAGCTAAAGACCCTACCAATGATCATCAGGGATCTACAACCCATGCTGACCAATGTCCCACTCGCTTGTGCACATCCTCACCCAGACAACCCGCCCACCTCCAATATCTCACCAGTAACTGGAGACGGCACATAGTAATTCTAGCTCAGGGAACCATCCATGCACAAACCTCATGCCAACGCTGGCCCACATATCTACACCAGCGACACCATCACAGGATTTACCAGATCCCACACCGTACATGCACCTGACGTCACCTTGATATACGCCAATCAATATGCCAGCAAAGTCCTCTGCTGTGTACATTTGTGGCAACTGGACAGTCTCTATGGAAAGGATAAATGGACCAAATCAGTATTAGGAATGCACTATCAACAACCAGGAGGACACTTCAACCTCCCTGGCCCTTAGCAGACCTAAGGTGTGCATCCAGCAAAAAAACTTCAGGACCAGACTTCAAGAGAAATGCTGAGCTTCAGTTATCTGCACATTTGACCAATCAGCTCAGGATTTTTACAAAGACTGTGAAATGGGCTGCCAACTACAAAACAGTTTCCTCTTGTTTACCTCATATACAGAGGGCCATCTTGATTCAATAACCTCGTTATCTCTACCCTTGCTTTTGGGGTTTATCTATACCTGCCGGCTGTGAGTGCTTCCATCTAGCTCACTTCTCGACGAACGTGCCCTGTGTAGATATGATAAGTGCAGCCGTCTCTTCATGGCTCTCAAATACGCGAGTGTGTAGTGGGTTGTTACCAGGGGTTATAAGGTGTGGCCTACATGTGCTCTAATGACTCTCTTCGCCCCCCACTATTCATCATGACTGACTTTGTCTTATCAGCATTTGCCCACTCGCTTTTCATGACTATTGTTTATGGTTTTAAAATAAAAACTCTTGATTTTTAATCCTGGATCTCACTGTTTGATTTCCATTCCTTTAAGAGTGGTTTTGAAAACTGGGAATTGGGGCTCCAGCTGCAGACATCCCGTAGCATGATCATGCTTTACTTCTGGAACTTGAGCTCTGGATATGATATTCTCAGAGACTCCACTCCCTTTATAGTTAAGGAACATTAACTTGAATTGACTGTGAAAGCTTGATCAACAACAGACATGTAAGGGTAAGAAGTTTGCCTAGCTAGCTGACACCTGACCAGAGGAACCATAGGAGGACAAGCTTTCAGGAAGGAGGATTTATTTTTTTCCTTTGTTCTCTTGATTAATCTGTGCCAGAGTGAAAAGATCAAGGAGTCACCCAGGGTAGTGAGTCTTAGAGAAGGATTGAATTAGCTTATGTTTAATTTCCTTTTGTGACTTTGTCTTTTTGCATTAGAGTAATCAATGTTTTTTTTTGTGTACTAAGATTTTGCCCAGAGCAACATTCTCTGTGTTTTAAATCTGGTGTTGTTGAGAGTAGCTAGTATGCTAATCTCTTAAGAGGTATTTCTTTTACCTCTATCCTAATTAAAAGTCTTTTTTTAATTACTGATTGATTTTTCCTTGTTTTGAGATCCAAGGTTTTGGATTGGTGTTCACCATGGAACTGGTGGAAAAGTCTTTCAGGTTACCCAGGAGGGTTCAATCTTGGGAGGGAGAGATTTTGGGGGGGAGACAGAATTCCCAAAGACTCATAATAGCTATTTTAAATTATTTGAGTGTGGCAGCACCAAGATCTAATCTGGTAATTAGTCTAGGGTTCTCTGCAGGTCCCCACATTTGGACTTAAAGTTCCGAGTGGGGGTGAAACTTATGACAAAGTGAATATTTTTTTTCTCAAGAACCAATTGGGCTTATCTCAAAATGAGGAGAGAACTTTCTGTAGTCAAGCACTTCCACACATAATAATCTCGCTGTTAAATTAAGAAATAATTACAATTAAAAAAAACAGATGTGAGGTTTATTTAACCCTATTCTACCTATATTTTGTGATACTTTTATAGATTATCTTTCTTGTATTATTATTGTTAACTTTCCTTTCTATGCAATAATCTTTCTTTAATCTCTCTCTGCTATGCTACTATCTCCATTTATTACACTTGACTATGCTAGAAATTACCCCAGCAACCTTCCCCAATGATTAGCTTTGATTTGATAGTCATTCTTGACTCAGAGGAACAAATTGCTCTCTGATGTCTGTTTGTTCTTGAGAGAAAAATGTAATGTTTGTTTTTTACAAATGCGAGTGGATTTACAAATCATCAGGCCCAGGTCCTACAGGATCCTAACTCCATTGATATCACGGTTTTAGGCATGCAATACCTTTGAGGATCTAGGCTCGTACTGGGCTAGCTCTGTCACACTGAGTCTCAATAGTAAAACTCCAATGGAGTAGAGTTAGGACAATACTGGCGCACTCTTGAAAATCCGATCTGAAATTTATTTTTAAACATAGGGCTCGGTTCACAAAAGGACTTAGGTACCTAAACTGCCACGTTTAGGTGCTAAATCCCAGAATCAGGCCCCAATAGGATTCACAAAACCTCAGCAGGAACTACCACCAATCGTGAGCACAAACTTGCTTATTGTCTAAATTGCTGCCATAAAACCTCCAAAGTGCCTATGTTTCTGCCTTTGGGTAATGTGCACTGTACTCCCTCTGGCTTCTAGATGCTAACTCCGAGCATGGGTCGGTACCTATGGCCCCCCCCACGGACCCTCAGGGTTAATTCACTGGGGGCTGCAAGACATTTGTTTATTTTGACCATCAGCAGTCCGCCACTAGTATTCCCAGTGGTTGGAGTCTGCCGTTCTGGCAATGGTCTGTGTATGGGAAGGCGCACAGCCACAGGATGATTGCTGGTGCTGTTCCGACAGCTTCCATGTGCCAGAATGGCGAGACCTGGCCACTGGAGTTGTGGGGGCTGTGCCTGTGGGACAGTGGAACATAAACAAAAGTCTCATGCCCGTCAGTGGATTACCCTGATGGGACCTCTAAGTTGTCTGAGACCCCGTGCTCCAGAGCAA
>NC_133773.1:97898555-97920115 GCF_003597395.2 Chelonoidis abingdonii
AGAACAATCCTGCACAAACCTCCAATTCGCACCTCTGCCCACATATCTACACCAGCGACACCAATCACAGGATCTAACAGATCCGCCACACCGTCACTGCCCTGCACGTCACCATTGTAATATACGCCATCATATGCCAGCAATGCCCTCTGCTGTGTACAATTGGGCCAAACTGACAGTCCTCTATGGAAAAGGATAAATGGACACAAATCGTATTAGGAATGGCATATACAAAAACCTGTAGGGGACACTTCAACTCCCTGGCTACACTATAGCAGACCTTAAGGTGGCCATCCGCAGCAAAAAACTTCAGGACAGACTTCAAGAGAAACTGCTGAGCTTCAGTTCATCTGCAAATTGACACCATCAGTCAGGATTAAACAAAGACTGTGAATGGCTGCCAACTACAAAACAGTTTCTCCTCCTGGTTTTCACACCTCAACTGCTAGAGGGGCCTCATCCTCCCTGATTGAACTAACCTCGTTATCTCTAGCTTGCTTGCGTATATATACCTGCCCCTGGAAATTTCCACTACATGCATCTGACGAAGTGGGTATTTACCCACGAAAGCTCATGCTCCAAAACGTCTGTTAGTCTATAAGGTGCCACATGATTCTTTGCTGCTTCTACATTTTGCCCAAGTCTATCTGAACTGCTTTTGAAGCTTAAACTGCATTCTCCTGGACTGCCAAAGCCACATTCTCTTGAAGAGTCCTTAAAAAGAAAGCCAGCATCACTTCTATTCTGTGATTGCTGATCACTCTTAATTTACATAACTAATTGTCTGGAAAGTTGTCATAAACAGACAGTAAAGGGTTAAGAAGTTTGCCTAGCCTAGCTGACACCTGACCAGAGGAACCAATGGGAGGACAAGACTTTTCAAGAGGAAGGAGGAAAGTTTTTCCTTTGTTCTCTTGATTAAGTTCTGTGCCAGAGTGAAAAGATCAAGGAGTCACCCAGGGTAGTGAGTCTTAGAGAAGGATTGAATTAGCTTATGTTTATTTCCTTTTGTGACTTTGTCTTTTTGCATTAGAGGGATAATCAAATTGGGTTTTCTTTTGTGTACTAAGATTTTTGCCCAGAGCAACATTCTCTGTGTTTTAAATCTGTTGTCTGTGAGAGTAGCTAGTATGCTAATCTCTTAAGAGGTATTTCTTTTACCTCTTATCCTTAATTAAAAGTCTTTTTTTTAATTACCTGATTGATTTTTCCCTTGTTTTGAGATCCAAGGGGTTTGGATTGGTGTTCACCATGGAACTGGTGGAAAAGTCTTTCAAGGTTACCCAGGGAAGGGTTACAATACTTGGGAGGGAGAGATTTTGGGGGGGAAGACAGAATTTCCCAAATGACTCATAAATAGCTATTTTAAATTATTTGAGTGGTGGCAGCAACCAGATCTAATCTGGTAATTAAGCTTAGGGGTTCTCATGCAGGTCCCCACATTTGTACCTTAAAGTTCAGAGTGGGGGTGAAACTTATGACAAAAGTGAATATTTTTTTCTCCAAGAACCAATTGAGGCTCTATCTCAAAATGAGGAGAGAACTTTCTGTAGTCAAGCACTTCCACACATAAATAATGCTCGCTGTTAAAATTAAGAAATAATTTTAAATTAAAAAAACAGATGAAGGTTTATTTAACCCTATTCTACCTATATTTGTGATACTTTTATAAGATTATCTTCTTTGTATTATTATTGTTAACTATTTCCTCTTCTATGCAATAATTCTTTCTTTAATCTTCTCTGCTATGATACTATCTCCATTTATTACACTTGACTATGTCTAGAAATATACCCCAGCACACCTTCCCCAATGATTAGCTTTGATTTGATAGTACATCTTGACTCAGAGGAACAAATTGCTCTCTGATGTCTGTTTGTTCTTTGTAAGGAGAAATGTAAGTTTGTTTTTACAAAATGCGAGTGGGATTTACAAAATCAGTCAGGCCCAGGTCCTCACAGGACTCCTAACTCCCATTGATATCAACGGCAGTTAGGCATGCAAATACCTTTGAGGATCTAGGCCTCAGTACTGGGCTAGCTCTGTCACCACTGATCTCAATAGTAAAACTCCAATGGGAGTAGAGTTAGGACAATACTGGGCACCTCTGAAAATCCGATGCTGAAATTTTAATTTTAAAGACATAGGGCTCGGTTCACAAAAGGACTTAGGTACCTAACTGCCACGTTAGGTGCCTAAATCCCAGAATCAGGCCCCAATAGGATTCACAAAACCTCAGCAGAACTACCACCAAATCGTGAAGGCACCAAAACTTGCTTATTGTCTAAATTGCTGCCATAAAACCTCCCAAAGTGCCTATGTTTCTGCCTTTGGGTATGTGCACTGCTACTCCCCTCTAGGCTTCTAGATGCCTAAGCTCCAGAGCAGGGGTCGGTAACCTATGGCACACGGCCCTCAGGGTTAATTCACTGGCGGGCTGCAAGACATTTTGTTTATTTTGACCATCAGCAGTCACGGCCCACTGTAGTTCCCAGTGGTTGGAGTCTGCCGTTCCTGGCCAATGGGAGCTGTGGGAAGCAGCACAGGCCACAGGGATGTGCTGGCTGCTGCTTCCCACAGCTTCCATTGGCCAGGAATGGAGAACCATGGCCACTGGGAGTTGTAGGGGGCTGTGCCTGTGGACAGTGAACATAAACAAAATGTCTCATGGCCCGTCAGTGGATTACCCTGATGGGACCTCTAAGGTTGCTGACCCCTGCTCCAGAGCAATACACGAATCATGGGAAGATAGGCGTTCCTCTGCCTAACTTGCCTGTGTGGCCCCACCAATAGGCAAGCTCAGCAGGAGTGGAGGACCTCACTCGGAACTTTTAGCCCAGTGGTTAGGGTACTCACCTGGGATGTGGGAGACCCCCACTTCAGATCTCCCTCCAACTGAGGAGAGAGCATTTGAACAGGGATCTTGCCACCTTTCATGTGCACACTCTAGCCCCTGGACTATGAGATATTCAGATGTGGGCCTCCCTCAATTTCTCCTGTTGAAGCTGTCTCACTGTGAATTGATAATGAAAGAGTCATTGGGCCACAGAGAATGAGCAAGCATGAGATTGACTCAGTGGTCCAGCGGTTACAGCATTCACCTGGGAGCCCCAGGGTCCAGCTCCCCTCTTCCAATGGCCTTTTAAAACTATTTGTACACAGTGGAACAGCTTTAAGAGGAGAGACAGAGGGAGCCCGCCACCCCCATCAGAATACCCCATAACCAAGGGGTTATGGAACTCACCTGAGAGGTGGTAGATCCCTATTGAAATCTTTTTGCCCCCTCAGACAAAGGTGGAACTTGAATTGGGGGTTTCCCACATCCATGGTGATTACCCTACCCCTGGGGTTAAAAATGGTGGCACTGCAGCAGCTGAACAATAATGGCGTAAACACCTAATGTTAACCGCAGACTTGCTGCTGAGAATGCCATGCAGAAAGAGGAGCCTCCCTCCATCCTGGATTTAGGTGCTGACTCCCTGAGAGGGGTGGGGTTTAGGACACAACCCTCTCCTTGGCACCTCCCATGGGGGAACTGCTTAACGTGCTGGCTTCTGTGAATCCCATTCTGAGACACCTCTCTCCTCATTCATTGTATAGTAAGCCCAAGTGCCTAACTCGGGCTTTATGAATCCCAGTGATTTCAAGGCACTTAAAAGTTAGTTGCTCAGCATGCCATGCCTAAGTTCCTTTGTGAATCTAGCCTTAGACCCTAAGTGTGTGTGTTAAAGCATAGAATTCCATAGCAAGTATTGCAGCCTAACCTACAGGTAAGTCAGTCTTTCAGATCCTCTAATAATTTTTGTTGCTTTTGTAGTTTGTCTTCTCCAAACTCCTAGTTAATCAATACCATTTTAGTAATGAGGTACCGTCATATTAATGCAGCTTTCCAGGTTTGGTCAGACAAGTGCAATAGAGAGAGAGACTATTATTGCTCTGCTCTATGATATGATGCCTCTGCATATAAGCCCAAAGTTGTGTTGTCTTTTTTATTTACTGCCACCGGGTATTACAAATTCAAATTTGTTGCCTGCATTCACCCTGTGGGTCTTTTTCAGCATCACTGCTTCCCAATTCCTCCTTCCCATTGGAAATATACAGCATATGTTTTAGATTACTTCCCACCAGACTGCATTATCGCAAGCTCAGTCAGGTTTTGTTTTATTCTGTCCATGTTTCTAAAATCTCTAGATCTCTTTCTGTTATTGAATTTCATTTACATGCTGCTTATTTCAACTTCCATCTAATTTGTAATGATGGTGAATAAAACCCACAAGAGAGATTTTCAAAGGTACAAAGGGGCGATAGGTGCCCAACTCTGCTGACTTTCAGTGAGCGTTGGTCCTCAACTTCTCTTTCTGCCTTTGAAACGCTCCTGCTTCTTTGCAATAGCCATTAGGCTCCTTTCTCATCTCCACACATTGCCATGCCTTTTTAGCCATTAACTCTCCTGCCACTTTCCACTCCATGTAATCCAAGCCGATTTGGATTAGTTTTACAAGTAAAAATTTCCTAGAGCGCAGCACTAAATGTTTACTAAAAACCAAATAAATTACAGGTATGTTCTCACATTCCTTTCATCCACTAATTTTGTAATACTACCAAATGAAACAATCATGTTTGTTGAGCACGATCTGTACTTTATTAACCACAGTGCTTATTGCTCATGGTTCTGATACTTTATAGGAGTCATATTCCAGCCTTCTACTGTGTTGGAGTGAAAGGTATGTTGAGGGACTCCATGTTGGCCTGACCAAGCCTGAGTACTGGCAGACAGGTCCGAGTGGTTCTGTGGTCCTGACCCATGGAGCTGCTAAAATGGACAGAGATCTCACACAAATGAGTTGCCCATAAAACACACATGGATGACTGGCCCTTTATATTTTCTCCCGCTCTCTCTTCCCTACAGAGGTGTTGATGAGGTTACCACAGCCCTGAAGCTTTAGTCATCACCATAGAGCTTCCCTGGGGAAGAAAAGCATGAATAGAGGACAGACAATCCTCCGTGGTTTTGAGAATTTGGAGGTGTCCTAAGGGATGGAGCTCTGCTACTTCTGCCCTCTGATTGCCCTGGGATGGGGAGATCCTCAACCCCTTTGGTCCTTTCTCCCCCAGCTGACAGTTCTGTTTCTGAGCTAGCAGCTATCTCTGCAGGCTGTGGGCTCCCAGCTTAGTCCATATCCCCTAGCTGACATTACGTGGGCAAGATCCTACACAATCTTTTAGTATGTCAGCAATGGCATAGTCCCTCATCCCCCAGCATCACCTGCCATACCATGCCATATAAAACAGTGGAGGCAGTTTCATAGACTCTACCTGCAGCGGTAGGAGGTAAGATGCAGGATGTGGTGGCTACATGAATGGCTGCTGCTGAATGTGTCCCTGTCCCCGCTAAGAATAGCTGTAGGGCCCAGCTAGACTTCAGAGGCCATGAGGGATCTGTACCACAGAAGATTCATGTGTCAAGTTATGACCCTAGTTATTCAGAGAATGTTTTCTGTTGATAATTTACTAGGGATTAAAATTGTACATCTGAATCATTGTTTGCCAGGATGACATTTCTTCCCATTTTTGAAATCTTTTACTGTATTTGTTTTTCTCCAACTTTCTGATACCTCTTTGGCCCAGAATTTTCAGAGAGACTTATTAATGATATAAATTTAAATCCGCATGCTAATTTATATAGTACCTCACAAGGCACACTGTTATTAGTTTTTTTTATTATAATAATAATTATTATGGTTAGTGCTTTACAGGAAAGTAAAAGATATATCCCCTGTCCTAAAGCCTATTGAAACTGACAAAACAGTATGATTGAAAAGAGTGTGATACAATGCAAAGTGCTGAAATGATTGTTGGTCCCATGTCATTTTGGTTGTTTTTCCTTAGAATGATTCTCTTTAAGTTTTATTTGGGCTAATTGAGCTCACAATGTCTGCTCACTCCCTTGTTTTTAAGTCAATGAGACTAATCGTGATTAAAGAAAGCAATATTTAACCCTTAATTTTCTTCCTGTGTAACTGTTAATGCTTATTTGGTTGCCTTCTTCCTCTGCATCTAATGCCTGTTATACCTTATGTAATAATACTTTGCCCTTTCCTCTTTTTGTTTTGGTCACTTGTTTTTGTCCTGGTAACTTGAAAAACCCATCATAAAAATAACGAAGAATGCATGGTTAACTTAGGCCCCGGTTTTGAAATCTGATGTGTTATCAGAGCCTGTGCCTGGGGCTCTGCACAGGTATAAAGGTCTGCCTGTATGGATCAGATTGCAGAATTAGGTCCCTAAAAATGAATGCTTAAGCCTCTTGGCTATTTCAGCCCTGACTTTGCACATATGTTCTGTTGCTATTGACTGACTGTCACAGAGTCATAGATTCTAAAGGCCAAAAGGGACACTGTGATTATTTGTGACCTCCTGCATATACAGGCCCTTAGAATTTCCCCAAAATAATTTTGAACTTGAGCATATCTTTTAGACAAACATCCAGTCTTGATTTAAAAATTGCCACTGATGAAGAATTCACCACAACATTTCAGAAGTTGTTCTACTGAGTCATTACCCTTGAACTAGCAGAGAGTGTTTTCAAACCATTGACTGCTGTATTATGAATCCAGCACATTTCCACTGTGCCACCCTGCTCCATGGTTGAGAGTCTGCCTACATGAAGATTTCTACATCAGTATCATGCTTCTCCAAGAGATTACTAATATAAAATGAATGATTTAACTGTAGGTTAAGTCAGCTACACAGGAGAATAAAACTTTCAGGTGGTGCCTCGTGAGTATATATGTACCACAACATGGGCGTAACTCGACTAGGTATATATTTAAGCGGTGAAAAAAGACCAGAATGTTACAGCAACAGAAAAATGAAAATACAGTAGATAGATGTTTTCTCATAACAAAATGCTCTGTCTTGCTACCATTCTGGGTGGTAATAAAATAAAAACTTTCCTGTTTTCCAGATTTCATTTTCAGCCAAGGAAAAACAACGTGGTGCAAAAACTCCCCCTTTGACACCTCTCCTCACTATTCCTCTCTCCTGCCTTACATTCTCAACAGCTTATGATTATTTTATTCCGGACAAGAAGGTTATGAGCTTGAACTGATAAAAAAACAAGCCTGAAGCTGCTATCCTCCAGCATGGCTACAGTCACCTCAAAAATAGGTCCTGTTACAGACTCAGCAGAGACAAGCTGAAAGTGTTTGTTAGGCTGCTGCTGCAAATGTTCAATTTTCTGGGGAAAGAATATTTGCTTTAATGCAACTACTAAACCCTACTTTACAAACCAGTCTATGCTGGTGGGAGGTGGGGAGGAAAAGGAGCTTGAGGCGGGAGAAAACTTTATTAATCTGAATAACCAGCCTATGTGATGTTATTGGATATGTGCCTACCAGCACACAGAGAAAATGTCTCTTCCTATTGTAATAATATAAATAATATCATTCTAAATAGCCCATGATATAAATGCACTGAGGCCTAAATAAGTTATCATATTACAGTAACTCCTCGCTTAATGTTGTAGTTATGTTCCTGAAAAATGTGACTTTAAGCAAAACAATGTTAAGCAAATCAAATTTCCTCATAAGAATTAATGTAAATGGGTGCGGGTTAGGTTCCAGGGAATTTTTTTTCACCAGACAAAAGACTATATTATATATATATACACACAGTATAAGTTTTAAACAAACAATTTAATCCTGTACACAGCAATGATGATTGTGAAGCTTGGTTGAGGTGGTGGAGTCAGAGGGTGGGATATCTCCCAAGGAATGCCTTACTGTTAAATGTTGAACAAGAACTTGGCTGAGCCCTCAAGGGTTAACACATTGTTGTTAATGTAGCCTCATATTCTACAAGGCAGCACAAATGGAAGGAGGGGAGACAGCATGGCAGACAGAGACACACACCCTGTGTGTATGAGAGAGAGAGATGCTCATTGCCCCTTTAAGTATGCTGAACCAATCTAAGTAGATTGCATTTTTAAGTGGACCAGGAAGCTGAAACAGCAGCTGTTACCAGCATACTCCCTGTGTCCTGAGCCTTGTCATGTCTGCCCCTGCTATGGGGAGATGGGGTAAGCAGGGAGGAATCGGACACCCTGATATTAGCTGCACTCTTCCCGCCTCACAGAAAGCAGGAGGCTCCCAAGAACAGCTCCAAGGCTGAGGGCAGGAGCAGCACATGGCAGTAGAGGGAGGGACAGCTGAACTGCCATCAGTTGATAGCCTGCTGGGTGGTTGCCACGCAGGGAACTTAAGAGAGTTGGGGAGCTGATAGGGGGGCTGTCGTCCACCCTGGTTCCAAGCCCCCTTCAGCTAGCTCCAACAGGCTACTCTTTTTGCAAACAGTGGACAAAGCAGGCAGCTACTAAACACTTTATAAGGGAGCATTGCACAATTTTAAATGAGTATGTTCACTAATTGATCAGCAACATAACAACAAAACAATGTTAACTGGGATGATTTTACGTGAGGAGTTACAGTATTACCATTAGTTATATATTTCCACTTCCTGTCTTTATTCTCAGTTTTTCCCCCAATCAGACATTGGGCTGGATTTTCATTTACATTGAGGCCATTTTACACCACCTGAGGAGAGTAACAGGGACTTAAGGGGGGTGTAAATGTAACTGAACTCTATATTTGAATCACTTTTACCGTCAGATTGGCATAAAGAGGCTTTACTGTAAATGAGAATCAGTGCCACTGTATTTGCATCACTGGGGTTCCTAGGTTCTACACCATTACAAATAATAGAAAATAGTAATATAGCTACAGGTGGGTGGGGGTAGAGAAAGATGACTGCTTTTCATATACAAAATTAGTTTCAGCTGTAATTCTCCACAGAAGTGTGAAATGTAAACTTTAAAAATAGTCCCAAACTTAATTAATTGACCTAAATGTGACAAAACTTCTAGAAATTTACTTAATTGACCTCAATTAAATGATCTAAACCACCACCAGACCTTTAAAAAGTAATTTGTTAACCTAAACTGTGAGCAGCCACTCACCAATATTTCATTGGAAATAACAATTCATGTCACCTGGGAGGGTGCCCATTTACTATTCTGAGAAAATACACCTTCTTTTATATATTAAAAATCATTGTCTGTGAAGATCACTATCTTGGGCCTTTTTCTGTTCAGTTCAAGGGAGGCCTCTTAATGAACAGCACATAAAGTAGCCTTTAATGGTTAATGCATGATAGCCTGTTACCTGTCTGCTACTTTATTTTCCTGTCTCTCTCAGCCTTCTAGCATTCCTTTGACTTGAATTCTCTGCTTAATGTCTATCAGCTTTTCCAGGTAGGCAGAGACTTGCCAAATAGGCTGATGAATATATGATCTGTATATAGTAGCTGTAATGTACTCTGCACATTCTAATGCATCTTCTGAGTATTTATTAGATTTCCTTTAAATCTTACCCCACCTCTGAAATGAAAGAAAATTGCACAGGCCTTTCACTGAAAGGAATTGGAACAATCAAATTGTT
This sequence comes from Chelonoidis abingdonii, assembly GCF_003597395.2. Lineage (NCBI taxonomy): Eukaryota > Metazoa > Chordata > Testudines > Testudinidae > Chelonoidis > Chelonoidis abingdonii. Next base: position 97,908,053 of record NC_133773.1, read on the forward strand.
CTCCATGCACTTGCTTGGGATAACCATACCCAAGAGGATTTCTGGAGTTCTTATACATTGTTCTTAAAAAGCTCTGCTAAATCAAACAAATTTCTTAAATCAAAACTTAAAAAAAGAAAAAAAGGAGAGAAAAGTCTGAATTTAAACTTTCACTGAGCCAAATTCTTCTCTTAGACATGCTACTACAAATTCTGATTAACTCCACTGAAGTCATTGTTGTAACAAAGTAGAATTTGGGCCAATATATGGTACTGTGGCAGGCATAATCATACTATATGCCTTTTTGTTTGATCACGCCCCACTCTCCAAATAGGCAACACAAGCTGTTCAGCCCCTCCAAGAGATGAACAGGCTGCCTTCACATCATTCTTAGCTGCTGCCATTCTCAGATATGTGGAGCTTCCTAAAGTGCAGTATTACAAACTGACTTTATTACTGCCCTGCTGAGTCTACTTGCTTTCAACCAACCTTGCAACAAGAGATGAGCCCTGGTAAGTAAGATACAAAGCCTTTTGTAAACACAGTTGGTGAAGTTTAGTGAAATCATTGGTATCAGCTAAATGGCTGTTTCTTTTGTTTTGTTTGTTTAGAGCTGACTGTACCTAAAATGCCAGACTTTCCCTATTATGTTGCCTCCTCGTTCTGATAAAAAGATGGCATGTGTTCATTCCTGTGTGGGTACACTGAACGGCGGAAGATCACTTGCTCTATAGGACTAAATTTGTATGCAAATCCAAAGATTTTAAAACCCACTCTCAGTGGCTCAGGTGGTTTAATTCAATACAAACTAAAGCTAATACCTCCTAAAATGTTGGTTGCTAGGAGAATATTTTTATCCTTTGGTAATGAGACTGCCAAAGACCTGAATGACTGCTGACATTTTTGGCAAGTTTAAATGTTTGGGAGCTTAGCTATCAGAAAATCATCCAAATAATTAAGGATTAATTTTAAACGTGCATTTCTCCTCATTACTATGCACTGCAAGAGTGTATTACAAACATTAGTATCCCGTTATTGGTTCATAATGCGATGCCATTATTGTGTTCCAGCTCAAATTACCATTGTAATGGCTGCTAGCTTCCAATAACCTACTCCACTGCAAGATTTCATGAGGGAGGCATGGTTTATGTGAGGCGCCACTATAAATGTCTCATCATATGCATAGAGGACCAAATTGTGCATAAAAGATTGAGCATACTCTGAATGCAAAGTCCCTGCAGCAGATGTTTTCTTTCACAGAGGCCAGAAAGTAGTGGCTTGGGAATTGTCTAGATACAAATACGTTATTGATCCCATAAACAGATCTGCCGGTTGTGGTACCTATAGTTATTATCATGTACTCCCCAATACTTCCTGCTTTGCTCATTTTTCCTTCACTGATTGCATTGCCACTACTGGAATGTCTGGAGACTTGTAGGATTGGTTATTCCCTTTGCAGTGCAAACACACCTGAGGGGTCCTCATTTGCAGAGCTCTTAAACTCTATTGTTACACTCTCTTGATCAGTCTGATTTGAGTTACCAGCTGCCTTAGTGGCATTGTAATAAAACTTGGTTCCCCATTGTCCTCCACAATCTCATCTCATTCTGATTGCCATGCCTTAAAGTTTCCTTCTGTTTAATTCTCATATCAACTGGTACAACAGACCTGTACTACCAAATGCACACCATGTTTCCTTCACATTCTAACCCTTTAAGGAAGTTTTTATTTGAACATTTTTATTTTTTCATACTACTTTATTTAGGATTCTAAACATCTGTTTTTCCCACTGTTTGTAATTTCAATTACTCATTGACTAAACTGTGATTAATCTTTGAAATATATACTAGACCTAATCCGTTTTAAAAACAAAAGATAGTGTATTACTTGAATAGAGATGTGCGAGTCAGATTACCACTTCATTTCACACAAATATTATACATATATAAAATGCAGATGACTGCTCAATCTATCAGGGAAAATTCTCCTTTTAATTTTTCTTTGATCTTTCTCGTTCTGTGATCTCCATCTCACAGTCAATAACTTTTTCCCTCCCAAATCACATTCCTTGTCAACTTTCTTCTCTATAATTTTAAATGGAAAAGGCCACACTTTTTTCAATCTATGCATAATTTTATGCATTTTTGTTGATGTTAAAACCTGCAACAATCCTTTCAGATTTATTATTACAGAAAACTAGATCTCTGCCTGCACATTTGTGTAAATCAGCAATATCAATAAGCTACTTTTTAACCCTTTTATTACATTAACTTTCAATTATTTGTAATGTCTGCAATATGTTCTCCATTTTCTCTAAGGTGGTGGAGAGAGGAGTCCTCAGCCAGCCAAGTGAGAGGAGAAGCCCCGGGCCTGTGGGTCTAGAGAAGCGTGGGAGAGGGGCCAGAGAAGACAGGAAAGGAGCCAGCGCTCTGGTCACTGGCCACAGCACAAATGAAGTAGAGCGCTGGGCTGGACCAGCGGGGCCCCTGCTGAACATGGACCTGGCACCATTATAAATCTGGTACCGGCTGGGCAGGACAGATTGGGGCTGGGGGAGGGGCACCTCTCCCCACTGCAGCCCTGAGGGCCTGTGTGGTGCTTAATAGGCTGCAGTGCGGTCACACAGCTTAGAGGGGCTTAGGCCCTGAGACTTCATTGCCTTGCACTTTTTGGAGTTATATAATTGTGTGTATGAGTGTAAAGCGAGCCTACAATGCTACCACATGGAAATGGCAGTGTTTTACACCTGCTTTGCACTCTTTTGTGCAGAAGTAAGTGATTACACAAAGCAGTGGAGAATCAAAGGCTATTTGGTGCAGGACTAAACCCTTAATGCTTAGAAGTTTAGTTCCAGAGCATCCCAATTGATTTCAGTGGAAGCAAGGTACCTTGGAGGATCTAGGCTTTAGCACCCAATCTTACAATCATGTTCAGTAGAAACTTTAGCTTGATGGGACTGCTCAGATAAGTGTGCATCACAGGATCTGGCCTTTTATTCCTGAACTAATTATAACAACCAGGGGGGCTGGAAAAAGGAGTAATTTCTTTGTTAAAAAGCTATATCTTAATCTGAGAGTTTCTACAGATTCCATATCCACCATGAAGTGGAAGAAATCCTTCTCTTCCAAAAATTATCTTTATGTAAACTAAGGACCGTATAGTGACATGGTAAGCTCCTGCTGAACACTCATAAGTGCTATTAGCTCCAGCATGATTTGTAGGTGCTCCACAGATGTCCAAACCAGCCTCCATTTAATAACAACAGTGATACCTATCTCTTATCTTTTATCAATAGATCCCAAAACAGTTTACAAAGGAGCTAGGTATAAATATCCCCATTTTACAAATGGGGAAAGTGAGGCACAGAGCAGTGAAGTGACTTGCCAAAGGTCACCCAGCAGGCTAGTGGCAGAGTTGGGAATAGAACCCAGTCCTGTGCTCTAGGCTATAGTGTTGACTCCAGAAGAGTCAGTGTGGCCTAGTGAGTAAAAGAACAAAAAATGTGACAAATGTGTAGTCATACTGTTTAATGCTCTACTGGAAGGTGCTCAGTTAGTATGGTGTTGAAAGTGGTATAAGAACCTATATAAGAACACTCAGAAGACCTCAGTCCTATTCCCATCTCTGCCTCTGGCCTGCTGGGAGACCTTGGGCAAGACACTTCACTGCCCTGTGCCTCAGTTTCCCCATCTGTAGAAAAGGGATAATGATACAGACCTTCTTTGAGCACTCCAGATGAAAAGTGCCCTTAAGAGCTAGGTATGTATTATTTAAGTTAATGTCAAATCTTTTATTGTGTTCAGTGTTGCAGTTCTGGTCCAGGTGTTCCATCCAAGACTGCTTCTAAGACCAAGTCAACACACAGATTTTATACTGGGGTAACTAAATCAGTGAGGGGGTGATTTTAAAAAAAATCTGAAATCATTATATTGGTAAAAGCTGTAATGTGGACATAGTTACACTAGTACAAAGGTGTCTTATACCAGTGTAGCTTATTTCCTTTTCTGTACAGAAATAGCTATATTGCTAAAATGGAATAACTGTGTCCATACTACAGAAGTTGTACTGCTTTAACTGTAACTTTTACTTTAAACTTAGAACCATGACATGTAGATGAGGCCCAGGATATATATATATATAAAAATAAAAAATAAATATATATTTTATACATATATATATATTTTTTTTAAGAAAACAACTGTTTTCAGAGTTTTATTTTCCCCAAAATGTTTAAATGCAAAAATGTTTTTACTACCAATTTTTGCCTATGGCACATGTCATTAATTCCTGAAAAGGTTCCTTGTAAGGTAGCATGGAAAACTGCTATGAACTCAGCATTTCCTGCAATTTCATACAATGAGGAACTGTTTGAGAAAGGAAAACTGCCTATTTCAATCAAGTCATTAACTCTATTTTGTCTAGGGAAAAGAAGCTTTCTGACTGAAATAACAATTTGCTTTTCAGTAAAGGATTGTCTAGTTTGTGCTGTGTTAAAATCAGCAGACTGCAAAATGAAAATGATACGAATACTGGAGAAACACAAACCATTTATCTTAGTAAAGATTAAGTTATTGTTCCACAGGAACAATTATATTTTAAATAGGATATGGGGACATATTAGAAAAAATCCAAGTGTGAAAAGTCAGCAAAGAGTGCTCCAGGGGAACCCAAGCTTTATTTATTTATTATTATTAAGCTGGTGGATGGATATTTTAAATGTCACTGTTTAGTTTTAGAACATAAGAATGGCTATACTGGGTTGGACTAAGGGTACATCTAGCCCAGTATCCTGTCTTCTGACAGTGGTCAATGCCTGATGCTTCAGAGGGAATGAACAAAACAGGTAATCATGAAGTGAGCCATCCCCTGTTGCCCATTCCCAGCTTCTGGCAAAGACAGGCTAGGGACACCTTCCCTGTTTTTTAATTAAAACTCATTAATGTCTTAGAATCAATCTGATTAATGGGGTATTCTCTTTGCAAATTTGTTTTCTATACTGTAGGGAAAAAGACTGAGCATCGGTAGTGAGAGAAAATTAGGGTAGCAGAAATTACAATACTTAGACTAAATAGTCTAAAAGTAGAATCTGACAGAACAGATTCACAGTGAGCAAAACAATAGCAAGAATTGTTTTTCTGGGCCTGTCATACACTAGTGAGCATCTTTGCCAAAAACAAGATGGAGGCCATTAATTAACTCACTGTAGATTCTAACAAAAAATGTCAATAAGACCCAAGAAGTTTGACACCCAACCACCTGATTTTGACCCAGAAAAATCTAGGCTTTAATTCCTCCTTCCCTTGTGTTTGTCAAAATCCCAACCTGGCCAACATTTTGTGCAGTTTGCGCATTTTGAAATTGATCTAAATCCTGTTGAAGTTAATGGGAAGACTTCCATTGATTTCCATGGGCTTTGGATCAGGCCCTTGGCTTCTTCAGGGACTTTGTTGATCCTTTTCATTCAGCAATAGCATTGGACAAACAATGTTGACTATTCCTGGAGTAACAGTCATGCCTTTATATTTTAAGTGTCACGTTAATAAACAACCTTAAATTAAAGTTAAACCCTTTTGTCTGTTAATTTCTTTTTTACAGTACTGGTGGACATAGACTAGTGGTCTGATCAGGTATGGCAGTATCTATGCTCCACTGTTCTCTGCAGGGTTTACATTTGAATCAGAAAATACAGTTGTGGGAGAATATTGGTACAATGGGTATAATTTGTTCATAGATGACTTATGGAGACATACCTTTGTCTTCATAAATAAAACTGCAAATATGGTTGCATTAGCCCTGTTTCACCCTCCACTCCCCCCCTCCCATATAACTTTGGATAGAAAAAAATTGATTGGATTGAAACTTGCAAAGTTTTCTCTGAAGATAAAGGTGCATTTTTGGGTAAAATTTGGGGGTGAAATGGTCAAAATCTGTTTGAATTACAAGTCACTAAAAATTGCTCTTGAAGTTCTGACCAATGTCTTAGACTCTAGAGCACCTGAATCTCAAATAGTTTGTTCCTGCCCAGTCAAAGAGACTGAGATTGATGCAACATTCCTAAAACTCTGTCCTTCCCCACCAAATTCTGTTCTTCATCCTGTTTTTGTAACTTCAGAATAGAACAGGGCAATTTTCAAGTAATCCATCCCCAGTCATCCAGCCGCAACAACTGAGTCACAGGTTTAGGGATACCCAGAGCACACCTAATAGCCATCCATGAACTTATCTAATTATTTTTTGGATCCAGTTATACTTTTGGCCTTCACAACATCCCCTGGCAATGAATTCCACAGGTTAACTATGTATTGTGTGAAGAAGCACTTCCTTAGGTTTATGTTAAACCTGCTGCCTATTAATTTCATTAATACATTCATCTTGTATTAGATGAAGGGGTAAATAACACTTCCTTATTAATTTTCTCCACATCATTCATGATTTCATAGACCTTTATTGTATCCCCCTTTAGTCGTCTCTTTTCCAAGCTGAACAATCCCAGTCTTTTTAATATCTCCTTGTATGGAAACTCTGCTATACTGTCCTGGAGTGCACCTCTCACCACTGAGCTGGTGCCTCCTGCTAGTCACTTTGAGTATTAGCTCAAGGCTGATGTGACCCCACCCCTGTGGTTTGCACACTGCTGCTCTGACTCTCCATCCAGTCTGCGGCCCCGCTCTCAGCCTCAGGAACTTTCTCTTCATGACTTAGCCCTCCAGCAAAGTCACTCTGTGTTTCCCCCTTCTGGTGGTAGGGGGCAGGAGGCATATCACTGTCCAATAGTCCAGCCACTTCCTTGGGTCTCGACCCAGGGACCCTATAGATAGCAGCCTCTTGCTGCAAATTTTTAACCTCTCTCAATGTAGCTACGTCTCCCTGGGCCACTTCCCATTGGTACCAGCACCTTCTTTGCCCTTACCTCAGGACATGCAACTACCCAGTTCCAGCAGCCAGCTGGGAGCTCCCTCTTGCTCCCCTGGTCCCTGCCAGCAGTTTTTCTGTCCAAGGTACCACAAGTCTCTTGGCCTGCTACAGATACAGTCATCACTCCTTGAGTTCTCAGCAGCAACTGACTTTGTTCTGTACTGCAGCTCTTTTTATATGCCCCTGTTGGCCCAGGATTGACCACTTCCTACAACCCTTCTCTGATTGGCTGCACTCCACACAGACTCTGTGCTGCTTGGAGGACTCACCTCCACTGTTCCTTTCTGGGGCAGGGTATAGTAGAACCCTGAGGCTTTCCTTAACCCCCCCACTCCAAAGTGGACACTTTATGACACATACCCTTAAACATTTTTGTTGCCCTTTGCTGTATCTTTTCTAGTTCTAATACATTCATTTTTGAGATGGGATAACCAGAACTGAACTCAGTATTCAAGGTATGAGTGTACCGTGGATTAATATAGTGTCATTATGATATTTTCTGTCTTACTATTTGTCCCTTTGCTAATAGTTCCAAGCATTCTGTTAGCTCTTTTGGTTGCAGCTGTATATTGAGCAGATATTTTCAGAGAACTACCAATGATTATTACCCATAAATTAGTCTTACTGGCCTGTAATTCCCAGGATTGCCTCTGGAACTTTTTAAAAATATTGGTGTGACATTAGCTATCATCCAGTTGTATGGTACAGAGGCTAATTTAGGTGATAGGTTACATATCATAGTAATGAGTTCTGCAATTTCATATTTCAGTTCCTTCAGAACAATGTGTGAATACTCTCTGGTCCAGGTGACTTATTAGTATTTAATTAATCAATTTGTTCCAAAACCACCTCTATTGAAACCTCATTCTGGGACAATTCTTCAGATTTGTCACCTAAATAGAATGGCTCAGGTGTGGGAATCTCCCTCACATCTTCTGCAATGAAGACTAATGCAAAGAATTAATTTCTCTTCTCTGCAATGGTCTTGTCTTCCTTGGGAACTCCATTACCGCTTTGATCTTCCAGTGGTCTCACATATTATTTGACACGCTTCCTGCTTCTGATGTACTTAAACATTTTTTTGGTGTTAGTTTTTGTGTCTTTATGTAGTTGCTCTTCAAATTCTTATTTATCCTGCCTGCTTGTGTGTTTATACTTGATTTGCCAGAATTTATACTCCTTTCTATTTTCCTTAGTAAGATTTGACTTCTAGTTTCTTAAAGGATGCCTTCTTTCATCTAACTGCCTCTTTTACTCTGTTGCTTATTCATGGTGGCATTTTTTTTGTCCTCTTACTTTTTTTTTAAATTTAGGATATACAGTTAATTTGAGCCTCTATTTTATTTTATTTTTTAAAAAAGTTTCCATGCATCTTGAAGGCATTTCACTCTTGTGACTGTTCCTTTTAATTTCTATTTAACTGGCTTCCTCATTTTTGTGTACTTCTCCATTTTGCAGTTAAATGCTACTATGGTGGGCTTCTTTGGTATTCCCCCCCCCCCATCCCCGCACAAGGATATTAAGTGTAATTACATTATGATTACTATTATTGAGTGGTTCAGCAATATTCACCTTTTGGACTAGATCCTGTGAGCCATTTAGGATTAAATCGAGAATTGCCTCTCCTCTTGTATTTTTCAGGAGTAGCTGTTCCAACAAGCAATTGTTTGTAAAAAGTACAATCAAATTTTCTCTTTGATTGCTGAGACAAAGCAAAACAAACTTCAAGATATCAGTGACACAAGGCAAAAATCACATTTACTAAAAGAGAGAGACAAAATAAGGTGAAATAATACAAGTGTCAGGGTGGCCAATGAGAGCGAACAACAGGAGGAGACCAAGGAAGGCAGCAGGCCCTAGGACCCCACTAAATCATTTGCTTAGTATGTCAGAAAATTATTTATTTTTTAGTTTTATTTAGAACAGTCCATTTAGAAAGCTTTAGATTTTTTCAGTTAACATAAGAGTTTTTTAGCTGGTTTCAGTTTTTTTACCTGCTTAACACTCTCACCTTTAACTAACCTGAAATTTTACAGTGAAAATTGGGGAAATGTTGAGTACAGCAAGAGGCCTTAACTGTCAGACTCTACTTAGTGTAATGAGAGTCAAATAGCTAATCTTGTACGCTTTGCCCTGAACATTAACAGTTTGCTCCTAAACTTTGACTGGCATCATTTTCTACTTTCATATACATAAAGAAGTCCAAGGATCTCTTTAGTCCCACTTCAGTGCCTTAACCATAAGGCCATTTTTCCTCTCTATTCCCAAGCTCTTTCTCTCTCATTATCAGACTTTTCCGGATATTCAGTCTAAATTTCTCCCTCCCTAGTGTCAACCTGTCGCTCTCAATTTACCCCTGTGTACCTCACACAATGATTCCACTCTATGTTGCTTATATGCTTCAAATATTTATAGGCTGTTGGCCAATTTCCCCTTTAGTCATTGATTAAACAAGACATAAAGTAGTCAGTACTGGGTGGCAGCATACCATCATGCTCTTTTTTCCTGGCCTATATATGTCCCTGATAGAGTCACATATTTGGCGTTGCTTTCCTCTTATTTTTGCTTCTGTCTTCCATTCAGTGTTTTTCTCTTGGTCTTGACTGAACTGCTGTCTGTCCTCAATCTATTCTCAGTGTGCTCCTCACTTGCCCACTTCTCAAGGTCAAGAATACCTGGTGTTGGAGTAACTAGATTGAGATATTCCATAGATGGTTATCTTCTGCTCTTCTTATTACTTTTTCTTTCTTTCTTCTTTTCAGTCTACTTTCTTGTTCCACCATACTTGTCCCAACAATGCCGTGGTAGCCCCTTCATTGGGGTTTGCTTCTTTGGTTTCTTTCACTGACTTCGTATTCTGTTCAAACTACGTGTAACTTGTAGAAACAAAATCACATTGCAACTGCATTTGATCCTGGTCTTTATTTGGGAAAATGTCAGAGTCTGGTAGACTTACAGGACCAGCTCTTAATCCTGCAAACACTTAGGCACGTGTGTAACTTTACTCACATGAATAGTTCCATTGAATGAAGTTCTGCCCATGCTTAAGTGTTTGAAGGATCGAGTCTAACGTATCATGTGCATCTTGGCAAAGTAAATTGTGTGTGAGTGTAATATGACCAAGCAAGTATTAACAAAGTTTCAGTTCCATGATTATGTCAGTAGTAGAAATAAAATCCATCCATTCAGATTTGGAACCACAAAAATAATGCCATCTCAATTCCCGGCTGCCCCTTTTTAAATACCACTGTTAAAGTAAGGAAAAGTAGTATGAGGAAACTAATATTAAATCACGTGTAATAAGGTGTAACATTATTGTACCTAGATATTGAGGCATTTATTTTATCTACCATTATGTATATCTGAGAACTCTGCAGTTTCCACAGAGGGTGAAGTAACCGTTGACTGGCAATCTTAAATCTGAATTTCCTTCATTTATCACACTAATTCTACCATGTACACATTTTCACTATTATTATTAAACAATAGAGAATTCTCTTGGGAAAAACTTTCTCCAATTTTTGATCATATATGTTCTTAGTATAGAGTATTTGTGAGTACTATGACATAGTATAGCAAAGTTCTGCAATACAGTATAACAAGCCTTTCCTTGCAGAATGAATGTAAATAAGGGATACAAATTCAATATTGGAAGAAGAATCTAAAACCCTAAAAGTTGGTGGCTTGAGTTAAATATAGTTGTCCCACTGCAATCTATTCACTTGGCACCTTAGGGTATAACCTTTAGTAAAAGCAAACATGTTGTAAATAAATAATGTAAAATAAAAATAACAGTTTAAAGTTCCACTCCAAAACCTCTGAAAAACCCACTTGTTAAAGAGGACACACAAGAAAAGCATAGCCTATATAATATTTACACACACTCAAGACATTAAAAGAACATTATTAGGGTTGCAAAGAAAAATACTCAAGAGTTAGGAAATGCCTGAATTAAAATTGCCTGTTTAATTCATTCCCTTTGTATTATAGTCTTTAATTACATGATCACAAACTATTTTCCCACAGCATTCAATACACAGGATGGATGTGTGGGTGGGTGAGTGGGGGCAGATAATGATGCTTATGTCCTTTGTATAGTGCTTTGAGCTCTACAGCTCTCCTTATAATATAGCAGTATATTCTGGACATAGAGCTGGTATATCTGGCCATGGCAGGATAATCCTGTTGCCAGGGTGTAATGCTCCCTGAGGGTACCCAGTTTTTTGAGACACCTCACTTCCACCTGTGTGTGAGGGAGCCTTGTCCGTGCCTGCTAGGAGTCAGCTCCCTGACACTTGTAGCCACAGACAACACCAGCACTCCCGTCTCAGCCCGCACAGGCTCTGCTGCCCCCTTTCTGCTAAGTGATAGATATACTCCGACCCACAATTCCTCTGACCATCCCCCTGGAGTGCCCAGCCCCTTATCTTTGGGACACTCATAGAATGATCAGACCCACAGTTCCCAAAGGAACAGTCCACCACAGTTTACCACTTATACTGTAGAACACAGCTCCACGTAACATACAGCACTTATGTGCTTTCTCCATAAAGATCTGTAAGTTTATTTAACAAAGGAGAGAGAATAAAATTACAGAAAACAGAAATACTGGAAACAAAGAGTTACACATAAGATAAAATAATACACATTCTAGAGCTTAAATTTAACTAACATGATGCCCTTTTTTCTAATAATGTGCTGCCTACCTCCAAGTGCCCTACCCTTAGGAACCCTAACCCTAGCTCCAAGTGCCCTACCCTTAGGACACCTAAACCTAGTGCAGGAAACCCTAGCCATAGGAACCCTAACCCTATCTCCGAGTGCCCTACACATAGGAACCGTAAATCTAGGGCTGGGCGCTATACCCTAGGAATCCTAACCTTAGCTCCAAGTGCCCTATACTTAGGAACCCTAACCCTACAGGGGGAAGCCCTAGCCATAGGAACCCTAACCCTAGCTCCAAATGCCCTATGCATACGAACCCTAACCCTAGCTCCAAGTACCCTAACCTTAGGAAACCTAACCCTAGGGCGGGAAGCCCTACCCATAGAAACCCTAACCCTAGCTTCAGCTGGCCTACCCATAGGAATCCTAACCTTAACTCCAAGTGACTTATCCATAGGAAACCTAACCATATCTCCAAGTGCCCTACCAATAGGAACCCTAACT
>NC_133773.1:97921226-98030707 GCF_003597395.2 Chelonoidis abingdonii
TATCCCCTGGAAAACCCCGCAGGGCTAGGGCGAGAACGAAGGGCGGCTAAAAAGTTAGGGACCCAGGATCTGGCAGCTAATTCAAAAGACTTCCCTTGTGGGTAGGCGAACCCGCCCAGGAGACCGGAGAAAGGTTCGGGTCACAGGACTTCAGAGGAGGGTTCCTGCCCAAGTGGAGCACCGGGGGAAGAGTTGAAATAGGCCCCTGGATTTAGGTCAGTTCAGCATGCACGTGAGACTTGGCAGGACCAGGCCGAAATCCATTATATGGCCAACGTGAGGGAGGAGGTAGTGGAGTAAATGGAGTGCCTGTAGAAGAAAAGTCAAAAGGCCCAAGGCCATTATTACGTGCTCAACGTGATTTCGTTGTACAGAATAGAGCAAATACGAGGGGAGAAGTAGAGCAACTCCTAGCATCCCACGGAACACATAAGGGCCGTACTAGAGTTAGCTCACAGTCATTTATTGGGGGGACAATTAGGGTGGACAAGACGCTGGATAGATTATAAGAAGGTTTAATTGGCCAGGAATACGAACAGAAGTCCAGCGTATTTGCCTCCTGCTGAATGCCAGCTGCATAGCCCCGGACCTCACTTGCGGGCCCCACTAGCTAAAAATAACAAAACCCTACACTAGCTCCAATGTGCCCTACCATAGGAAACCCTAGCTCTAAGCCCTTCTAAGTACCCTACCCTCTTAGGAACTCTAACCATAGGGTGAGAATTCCTGCCCACAGGAAACCTAACCCTAAGCTCAAAGTACCTACCAATAGGGAACCTACCTAGCTCCAAGTGCCCTATCCATAGGAACCCTAACCCTACGACCAAGTGCCCTACCCATGAGAATTCTAATCCTAAGTCCAAGTGCCCTACCCATGGAAACCTACACCTAGAGAGGGAAGTCCTAAACTATAGGGACCCCTAACCCTAGGTCCAGGTGCCATACCAATAGGAACCTTTCCTCCAAGTGTCCTTTCCCAGAGGAACCCTTAACCCTATCTCCAAGTTGTCCTACCAATAGGAACCCTAACCCTAGGGTGGGCAGCCCTTCCCAAATGAACCCCCATAACCCTAGCTCTAAGAGCCCTACTCATAGGATCCTAACTCTAGTTCCAAGTGCTCTACCTTTAGTTTAGGGTTACTGGCATAGGACACTTGGAGCTAGGATTAGTGTACCTATGGGAAGCACACTTAGAGGTAGGGCTAGGTGTTTGTATGGTAGGGCTTCCCCTTAGGTTTAGGGTTCATATGGATAGGGGACATGGAGCTAGGGTAGATGTTCCTTCATGGGTAGGGCACTTGGAGCTAGCATTAGGTTCCTATGGTAGGGCTTCCCTCCCTATTGTTAGGGTTCGTATGGATAGGCATTGAGCTAGGTTTAGGTTCCTATATGTACAGCTTCTGCCTTAAGGTTAGGTTTCCTATTAGTAGGTCACTTGGAGCTCATGGCTTAGGGTCCTATCGGTAGGCTTTCAGCCCTAGGGTGAGGGTTCCTCTGGATTTGCATTTGGAGCTACTTAGGGTTCTATGGTTAGGGCTTCCCACCCTAGAGTTAGAGCTCCTATGGGTTAGGGCATATGAGCTAGTTAGGGTTCCTATGGGTACAGATTCCTGCCTCAGGTTTGGTTTTCTATCGGTAGGCACTTGAAGCTAGGTTATGGTTCATATCGACAGGGCACCCCACCTAGGATAAAGGTTCCTATGTGGGTAGGGACTTGGATCGTAGTGTTATGGTTCCTATGAGTACGGGCTTTTGGACAAGAGTTAGGTTCAATATGGCGTAGGCACTTAGAGCTATGGTAAGGTTCCTATGGTAGAGTTTCCGACCTAGGTTTAGGGTTCCTACAGTAGGACACTTGTATTAGCTATTAGGTTCCTATGGATAAGGAACTTGGAGCCAGGTTTGCATTCCTATGGGTAGGCACCTGGAGCTAGGGTTAGACGTTCCTTTGGGCAGAGGACTTGCAGCTATTAGTGTACCTATGGGAAGGGCACTTGGAGCTACTGCTAGGGTTCGCTATGGGTAGGGCTTCCCGCCCTAGGGTTAGAGTTCCTATGGTAGGGACTTGAGCGAGATAGGGTTAAGTTCCTAGGGGTAGGGCATTTTGGACCTAGGGTTTAGCGGTTCCTATATGTACCCGGTTCCCTCCCTAGGGTTTAGGTTTTGCTATGGATCAAGGCACTGTTGGGCTAGGACTAGGTTCCTATGGGTAGGGCAGTATGGAGCTATGGTTAGGGTTTCTGTTGGAAGGAATTCCAGCCCTAAGGTTTAGGATTCCTATGGGTAGGGATTTTCCGCCCTAGGGTTATGGTTCCTATGGATAGACACATGGAGCTAGGGTTCCGGTTCCTATGGAAGGTCACTTTGAGCTATGGTTAAAAGTTTCTTATGAGATAGGGTTCCCACCTAGGATTAGGGTCCTATTTCCTATGGTTAGGGCTTCTCACCCTCAGAATAGGGTTACTATGGGTAGGGCACTTGGAGCTAGGGTTAAGGTTCCTACGGGTAGGGATTCCCACCCTACGGTTAGGGTTCCTATGCGTGGTGCAGTTGAAGCTAGGGTTAGGGGTCCTATGGGCAAGGCTTCCTGCCCTAGGGTTAGGGTTCCTATTAGTAGGGCACTTGGAGCTAGGATTATGGTTCCTATTGGTACAGCACTTGGAGCTACGGTTATTGTTCCCATGGATAGGGCACTTAGAGCTAGGGTTAGGATTTCTATGGGTAGGGCGCTCCACCCAAGGTTTAGGATTCCTATGGGTAGGGCAATTGAAGCTAAGGTTAGGGTTCCTATGGGTATGCCAGTTGGAGATAGGGTTAGCGTACTTATGGGTAGGGTATTTGGAGCTAGGGTTTAGGTTCCTATGGGTACGGCACTTGGAGCTATCTGTAGTGTTCTTCTGGGTAGTGCTTCCAGCCCTAGGGTAAGGGCTCCTATGGGCAGGTCACTTGGAGCTAGTGTAATAGTTCCTATGGGTAGGGCTTCCCTCCCTAGGATTAGGGTTCCTATAGGTAATGCACTTGGAGCTAGAGTTAGGGTTTCTGTGAGTAGGGCACTATGAGCTAGAGGTAAGGTTCCTATGGGTAGGGCACTTATAGCTAGGATTGAAGTTCCTATTTTAGGGCTTCCAGCCCTAGGGTTAGGGGTCGTAAGGGCTGGGCACTTGGAGCTAGGGTGAGGGTTCCTATGGATTGGGCACCTGGAGCTCGGGTTAGGGTTCCTATGAGTAGAGCTTCCCGCCCTAGGGTTAGAGTTCCTATGGGTAGGGCACTTGGAGCAAGGGGGTAGGTTTCCTATGGGTAGGGCACTTGGAGCTAGAGTTAGAGATCCTATGGGTAGAGCTTCCCACCCTAGTGTTAGGCTTCCTATGAGTTGGGCACTTGAAGCTAGGGTAAGGGTTCCTCTGGGTAGGGCATCCCACCTGAGGGTTAGGGCTCCTATGGGTAGGGCACTTGGAGCTAGGATTAAGGTTCCTATAGAATGGGCTTCCCACCCTAGGGTTAGGGTTCCTATGGGTAGGCCGTTGAAGCTAGGGTTATCATTCCTATGGATAGGACACCCCACTCAAGGATTAGGGTTCTTATCGGTAGGGCACTTGGAACTAGGATTAGGGTTCCTATGGGTACTGCAGTTGGAGCTAGGGTCAGGGTTCCTATGGGTAGGGTTTCCCACCCTAGGCTTAGAGCTCTTATGGGTAGGGCACTTAGAGCTTGCTTTAAGGTTCCTATGGGTATGGCTTCCCACCATTGGGTTACGGTTCCTATGGGTAGGGCACTTGAAGCTAGGGTTGTGGTTTCTATGGACTGGGCACTTGGAACAAGGATTAACGTTCCTAAGGGTAGACCTTCCCGTCCTAGGGTTAGAGTTACTATGGGTAGGGCACTTGGAGCTAGGGTTAGGGTTTCTATGGGCACGGTCCTTGGAGCTAGGATTAATGAACTTATGGGAAGGGCACTTGGAACTAGTGCTAGGGTTCCTATGGGCAGGACTTTCCACCCTAGGGTTAGGGTTCCTATGGGTAGGGCACTTGCAACTAGGGTTAGGGTTCCCATGTGTAGAGCACATGGAGCTAGGTTAGGGCTATCTGCACTAGGGTTAGGGTTCCTATGGGTAGTGCACTTGGAGCTAGGGTTAGGGTTGCTATTCGTAGTGCTTTCCGCCCTATGGTTATGGTTCCTATGGGTAGGGTTCTTGGAGCTGAGGCTGGATTCCTATGGATAGGGCACTTGGAGCTAGGATTATGGTTACTATGGGTAGGGCTTCTCACGCTAGGGTTAGGGTTCCTATGAGTGGGGCATTTGGAGCTAGGGTTAGGGTTCCCATGGGTTGGACTTCCCGCCCAAGCGTTAGGGTTTCTATGGGTAGGACACTTGGATCTAGGGTTAGGTTTTGTAAGGGTAGAGCACTTTGGGCTAGGGTTAGGGTTCCTATGGGTAGGGCACTTGAAGCTAGGGTAAGGGTTCCTATCAGTAGGGCACTTGGAACAAGTTTAGAGTTCCTATGGGTAGGGCTTCCCACTCTAGGGTTTGGTTCCTTTGGGTAGAGTATTTCGAGCTAGGGTTTTGGTTCCTATGTGTAGGGCACTTGCAGCTAGGGCTATGTTTCCTATGGGTAGGGCTTCCATCCTAAGGTTATGGTTGATATGAGTAGGGCACTTGGAGCTAGCGTTAGCATTCCTATGCAGAGTGCACTTGGAGCTAGGTTTAGAGTTCCTATGGGTAGGGCTTCCCGCCCTAGGGTTAGGGTTCCTCTGGGTAGGGGACTTGTAGCTAGGGTTAGTGTTCCTATGGGTACGGCTCTTGGAGGGGTGTATGGGGTTTTCAGGGAGGGGCAGTACCTCTGATAAGGGAGCAGTCGTACTCCTAGGAGTAGCTCATCCACTTTGATCCCCACTTGACACCTAGCTCTCACCTGTGGCTCCAAGTAACTGTCAGCATGCGACAGCGGCCACACCCCGGAAACCATCTTGACTGACGGGCTTAACCAGATAAGGGTAGCCAATAAGTCTGAGACCCTTGGTGAATTAAGGCCTGTCTACCCATTGCATGCGAAGGCTGGATCTGGCGAACTGAGAAAACCTGATTCAATGGTCAGGAAGGCGGTGACAGCTGTTGTCAGATGCTACCGGTGTGGTGCTCTGCTTTGATCAATGTTGATATCACTCGGCTGCATGCGTGTGTTCCCTCTGTGTGCTGTCCCAGCTCTGCGCAGATAGCTGACACAGCAGAACCAAAGAGAACCCCCAATGACCACAGAGTCTAGTAAGGTACGAAGGCACGTCGGCCAGGTTTATTGCAGTATAGACACAATAGTAGTTCCCTGTAGGTTTCTTATCCTAACTCAGGGCACACTACGAGAAAGTGCCTCTTGGCAATGGACTCGGCTCAGTCAGTGGCGGGACTTTCCACTGCCTCCTCAGCCGGACAAAGACACCGCCCCAGGGATGCATTCTTATACATAGGTACAAATAAGCTACACATCACTCCTGACGTATGAGGTGCAACCCCTCTACGTAGTAAGGTTCCACCTTTCACCTTGTACATGTTGGTTCGAACAAAACAACTCTATCTATCATGTTACCCTTTTGCCCCTGTCATTGGGATGGGTCAGTCTGTTCCTTGTTATCTGTGTGGAACGTACAAGTATGTGAATGTTCTGATATCTAGTGTTCAGTATCTTTAAGGTACGTATCTTCTTGCAGCATCAGCCCTTTCCTTGCCAGCTACTGTGAGCAGGGCCTACCTCTGGCTCACAGCTTAACTTTGCTTTATGTTAGCAAAGTCTTGATCATTACTTTAGTTCAGGCCTTAGGCCTCATACCAGGCTTCTGATACCAAGATTTATATCTCAGTGCCTCCTCTTACTACAACAGCAAGCGTTGTGGAACGCTCAAGAGCACGACAACATACGTAGACGTCCTGGTCATCCACTGTGCCCTGCCCTATCTCCAGCCGTCTTGACTATTGTCCTGCTACTGGATACAGATAGGAACTGGGAAGAGAGAGTGAGGTTGATGTCGCGCAACTCTCCCTCACTTTAATCCAATTCATGCACAAGTCTCGACATCATATCATATCAAGTCCTGTGGTGATGGGCGAGCAGCGAAGCAGCAGGTGTGGATACACTGGGAGCTGTAGCCATGGACCTGCACACAGGCGGCTTGGGTATAATGGTCGTTCCTCACTGACTGAAGCGGCAGTGGAGCTCGGCATCTTCTTGAGCGACTGAGCAGCCCTATTCAGGATTGCACTGCTCACCTCCGTAGAATGAGGAGGGGGCTAGAAAAGGTGCCTTAAACATTGCCTGCTTCACCTTACCCTGGCCAGCATACCGCGACTGGTGGGGACCCCATAAAAGCAGTCAAACAAAAACAAAACTTGGAGTGACACCGATCACCATTGGTGCATGGAATGTGCGCATGCTACTGGACAACATCACGGCAGACAGACCAGAGAAAGAACAGCACTTGTCGCCAGAGAGCTCGCACGCTACAACATTGACATTGCAGCCCTTAGCGAAACTTGCCTTGCTAATGAAGGACAGCTGTCCGAGTCAGGTGGAGGCTATACATTCTTCTGGAGTGGCCGCAGCAGTGATGAGTGTCGCGAATCTGGAGTTGGCTTCGTCATCAAGAATCATCTTGTTCGGAAACTTGCCAGTCCCCGCAAGGGTGTGAATGATCGTCTCATGACAATGCAGCTTCCGCTTCAAAAAGGAAAACAAGCTACTCTGATCAGCGCATATGCTCCCACAGTGACCAACCCAGAGGATGTGAAGGATAAATTCTATGAAGAACTAGATGCTCTGCTATCATCAGTGCACCGCACAGACAAACTGATCCTGCTTGGCTATTTTAATGCAAGAGTCAGATGCAATGCTGCAGCCTGGGAAGGAGTCGTCGGGGAAAAATGGAGTGGGAAAGTGTAACAGTAATGGTCTGTTACTGCTGAAAACTTGTGCAGCACATGACCTTCTGATCACCAATACAGTCTTCCACCTCCCTACCCATAACAGGACTTCGTGGATGCATCCCCGTTCCAAGCACTGGCATCTGATCGACTATGTCATCATCAGTAGAAGGGACATACAAAATGTCAGGGTTACAAAAGCTATGTGCGGCGCTGACTGTTGGATGGATCACAGGCTCACAATATCTAAAGTGAAGCTCCATATCATTCCAAAGAGATGACCACAAGGCTGTAAGGCTCTCAAAAGGATCAACGTGTCGAAGCTGAAGAACAGCCGCATCATTGAAAATCTAGTGGAAGACCTAGAGAATGAGCTAGCTGATCTTTGTATTGAGGATGACGCTGAGAAAGACTGGGAGTGATTCCGCAACACTGTCCATACAGCTGCATCAAAGGTATTGGGGCCCTCTACACGCAGGTGGCAAGACTGGTTTGATGAAAATGATGCAGAAATCCCTTACTTGCTGAGAAGCACTGCCTGCATCGTGCATATCAGAACGATCCATCCTCAACGGCAAAGACGACTGCCTTTATCAACACTCGCAGAACAGTACAGAACCGACTGCGCAAAATGCAGGACTTGTGGCTGAGCACCAAAGCAGATGAAATACAGGTGTACACGGACAGGAATGACTATAAGCCGTTCTATGAAGCCCTCAATACACTTTATGGTCCACAGTCTTCTGGGAGTTTTCCCCTCCTGAACACTGATAGCACTGTGCTCCTTACAGAAAAGATGCAGATTCTCCAGAGATGGGCTGAACATTTTGAAGCAGTTCTCAACTGCCCATCAGTCATCAATGATGAGGCCATTGACAAGATGCCCCAGGTTGCAGTCAATGACTCCATGGATGCTTCACCAGAAGAGGACGAAGTGAAGAAAGCCATCAACCAGCTGTCAAGTGGCAAAGTCCGAGGGTCAGATGCCATACCAGCAAAGGTGTATAAAGTCGGTGGACCTGTGCTGCTACGGAAACTCACTGAGCTGTTTCAGTCCTTCTGGAAGCAGGGATCCATTCCACAGGAATTTAGAGACGCGTCTATCGTGCACCTCTATAAGAGGAAGGGCAATCGCCAGTATGCCACAATCACCGTGGAATCTCGCTGCTCTCTACAGCGGGGAAAGTTCTTGCACGGGTTCTATTGAACTGATTGATCACTCACCTGGAGCAGGGCTTACTGCCAGAATCACAGTGTGGCTTCCTCAAGGGACATGGGACTATTGACATGATCTTCGCTGCACGTCAGCTACAGGAGAAATGTCAAGAGCAGAATCGTGAACTCTACACAACTTTTGTGGACCACACGAAAGCATTTGACTCTGTCAGTCGCCAGGGCCCGTGGAGGATCATGTTGAAATTCGGCTGTCCAGACAGATTCATACGAATGGTACATCAGTTTCATCACGGCATGATGGCTCGTGTCCTGGATGACGGTAAAACATCTGAGGCCTTCCCAGTCACCAACGGTGTCAAACAAGGGTGTGTTTTAGCACCCACTTTGTTCAGCATGATATTCTCTGCCACTCTGACTGATGCCTTTCAACACTGCACTGAAGGAGTAGGCCTGAAGTACAGAACTGATGGGAAACTATTCAATCTGAGGTGACTGCGTGCTATCACTAAGGTGAAGGAAACTGTACTTTGAGACTCTTTGTCGATGATTGTGCTCTGAATGCTAGTACAGAGCCAGAAATGCAAGCCAGTATGGACAAGTTTTCATCTGCGTGCAACAACTTCAGTCTCACCATTAACATCAAGAAGACTGAGGTCATGCACCAGCAAGCTCCCCATGCTCCGTTCATCACTGTAAATGGACAGAGACTTCAGGCAGTGGACCACTTCACGTACCTGGGCAGTACCCTTTCCCGAGCAGTGTCAACCGATGATGAAGTAAACTGCCGAACTGCTAAAGCCAGCTCTGCATTTGGCCGATTGCACTCCAATGTCTGGGAACGTCGAGGGATCAGCCTACCAACGAAGCTGAAGGTCTACCGAGCAGTGGTGCTTCCAACTCTGCTGTACGCCTGTGAGATGTGGACTGTTTATCGGAGTCATGCATGAACGCTCAATCACTTCCACATGTCCTGTCTGCGAAAGCTTCTAAAAATCAGATGGCAGGACAAAGTGCCCGAGACTGAAGTCCTTACCAGAGCCAGTCTGCTGTCAGTTCACCCACTGCTGATGAGAGCCCAGACCAGATGGGCCGGACATGTCGTGAGAATGTCAGACAAGTGCATTCCTAAACAACTTTTCTACGGAGAACTCACCCAGGGAAAGAACTCCCATGGAGGACAAAAGAAGCGGTTTAAGGACATGCTGAAGACCTCTCTGAAGTTAACACCGCCACATGGGAAACCCTCGCACTGAACCATCCAGCATGGCACAGCCTCATTCACACAGGCAGTAATAGCTCTGAGACGAGGCGTACTGCTGAGGCTGAAAGAAAGCGTGAGCTGTCCAAGTCCACAACTGCCCGCACATCATCGACAGTGCCATCACATGTCTGCTCGACATGTGACAGGACGTTCCACGCCCGAATCAGACTGATCAGTCATCTTCAGATGCACAGAGTCCGGTCATTGAATGAATGAGTTGTTGAGGTCTTCATCGACAACAATGGACGAGCATACATACAGGGCTTTTGGAGCTGGGGTTAGGATTCCTATGGGTAGGGCACTTGGAGTTAGGGTGAGGGTTCCTATGGGTAGGGCTTCACGCCGTAGGGTGAGGGTTCCTATGGGTAGAGCACATGGAGTTAGGGTTAGGGTTCTTATGGGTAGAGTACTTGGAGATGGTTTCCTATGGGTAGGGCTTCCCGACCTAGGATTAGGGCTCCTATGGGTAGGGCTTCCCGACCTAGGATTAGGGCTCCTATGGGTAGGGCTTCTGCCTTAGGGTTAGGGTTCCTATCAGTAGGGAACTTGGAACTAGGACTAGGGTTCCTATGGGTAGGGCACCTAGGGCAAGGGTTCGGGTTCCAATGGGTAGGGCTTCCCGCCCTAGGGTTAGAGTTCCTAAGGGAGGGCACTTGGAGCAGGGGATATGTTTCCTATGGGTAGGGTTCTTGGAGCTAGGGTTAGGGTTCCTATGGAGAGGGCACTTGGAGCTAGGGTTATGGTTCCTATAGGTAGGACACTTGGAGTCAGGGTTAGGGATCCTATGGGTAGGTATTCCTGCCCTAGTGTTAGGGTTCCTATGGGTAGGACATGTCGAGCTAGGATAAGGCTTCCGATGGTAGGGCACTTGAAGCTATGGTTAGGGTTCCTATGGGTAGCGCACTTGTAGGTAGGGTGAGGATTTCTATGGGTAGGGCACATGGAGGTAGGGTGAGGGTTCCCATAGGTAGGGAACTTGGAGCTAGAGTTAGAGTTCCTATAGGTAGGGATTCCCGCCCTAAGGTTAGGGTTCCTATGTGAAGGGCAGTTGGAGCTAGAGTTTGGGTTCTTATGCGTAGGCTGCTTGGATCTATGGTTAGGATTCCTATGGGTAGGGAACTTGGAGATAAGGTTAAGGTTCCTATGGGTAGAACACTGGAGCTAGGGTTAGGGTTCCCATGGGTAGGCCTTCCTAACCTAGGGTTAGGGTTCCCATGGGTAGGCCTTCCCAACCTAGGGTTAGGGTTCCTATAGGTACAGCACTTGTAGTTAGGGTTAGGGTTCCTATGGATAGGGCACTGTGAGCTAGGGTTAGGGTTTCTATGGGTAGGGCTTCCTGACCTAAGGTTAGAGTTCCAATGGCTAGGGCTTCCCGACCTAGGCTTAGGATTCCAGTGGGTAGTGCTTCCCCACCTAGGGTTAGGGTTCCTATGGGTAGGGCTTTCTGACCTAGGGTTAGTGTTCCTATGGGTAGGGCTTCGCGACCTAAGGTTAGGTTTCCCATGGGTAGCGTTCCCGACTTAGGGTTAGGGTTCACATTGGTAGGGCTACCCATACCAATGTTAGGGTTCCTATAGGTACGGCACTTGTAGTTAGCGTTAGGGTTCCTATGGGTAGGGCTTTCCGACCTAGGTTTATGGTTCCCATGGGTAGAGATACCCATCCTAATGTTAGGGTTCCCATGGGTAGGGCACTTGTAGCTAGGGTTAGGGTTCCCATGGGTAGGGCACTTGTAGCTAGGGTTAGGGTTCCCATGGGTAGGGCTTCCCGACCTAGGGTTAGGGTTCCCATGGGTAGGGCATTTGGAGCTAGGGTTAGGATTCCTATGGGTAGGGATTCCCAACCTAGGTTTAGGGTTCCTATCGGTACGGCTTTCCGACCTATGGTTAGGGTTCCTATAGGTAGGGCTTCCCGACCTAGGGTTAGGGTTATTATGGATAGGGCACTTGGATCTAGGGTTAAGGTTCTTAAGGGTAGTGCACTTGGAGCTAGGGTTAAGGTGCCTATGGGTAGGGCTTCCTGACCTAAGTTTAGGCTTACTAAGGGCAGGCTTTCTGACCTAGGGTTAGGGTTCCTATGGGTAGGGCACTGTGAGCTAGGGTTAGGGTTTCTATGGGTAGGGCTTCCCGACCTAAGGTTAGAGTTCCAATGGCTAGGGCTTCCCGACCTAGGCTTAGGATTCCAATGGGTACTGCTTCCCCACCTAGGGTCAGGGTTCCTATGGGTAGGACCTCCCGCACTAGAGTTAGGGTTCCAATCGGTAGTGCACTTTGAGATAGGGTAGGGTTCCTATGGGTAGGGCTCTTGGAACTAGGGTTAGGGTTCCTATAAGTAGGGATTCCTGAACAAGGTTTAGGTTTAATATGCATAGGGTACTTGGAACTAGGGTTACGGTTACTATGAGTTGTGCACTTGAAGCTAGGCTTGGGATTCCTATGAGAGGGCACTTTGAGCTAAGGTGACGGATCCTATGGGCATGGCTTCTGTCCCTAGGGTTACGGTTCCTATTGTTAGGACACTTGGAGGTAGGGTTAGAGTACCTATGGTTAGGACACTTGGAGCTAGGGTTAGGGATCCTATGCATAGGGCTTCCCACCTTAGGGTTAGGTTTCAGATGGGCAGGGCTTCCTGCCCTAGGGTTAGGGTTCCAATGGGTAGGGCACTTGGAGCTAGGGTTAGGGTTCATATGAGTATGGCTTTGTGCCCTAGGATTACAGTTCTTATAAGTAGGGCACTTGGCGTTATGGTTAGGGTTCCTATGGGCAGGACACTTGCAGTTAGGTTATGGTTCCCATTGGTAGGGCACCTGGAGCTAGATTTAAGGATCCTATGTGTAGGGCACTTTGAGCTAGGATAGAGGTTCCTATGGGTAGATCTTCCAACCTAGGGTTAGGGTTCCTATGGATAGGGCAATTGGAGCTTGGGTTAGGGTTTCTATGGATAGGGTGCTTGGAGCTAGTGTTAGCGTTCCTATAGGTAGGGCACTTGGAGCTAGGGTTAGGAATCCTAAGAGTAGGCCTTCCACCCTAGAGTTAGGGTTCCTATGGGTAGGGCTCTTGGAGCTACAGTTAGGGATCCTATGCGTAGGGCTTCCTGCCCTGGGATTAGGGTTCCTACGGGTAGGGCTTCCCACCTTAGGGTTAGGATTCCTATGGGTAGGGCACTTTGAGCTAGGGTTAGGGTTCTTATGGGTAGGGCACTTGAAGCTAGGGTTTCAGTTCCTATGGGTAGAACTTCCCGCCCTAGGGTAGTGTTCCTATGGGTAGGGCTACCCACCCTAGGGTTATGGTTCCTATGGTTAGGGCACTTGGAGCTAGGGTTAAGGTTCCTATATGTAGGGCACTTGAAGCTAGGGTTAGGGTTCCTATGGGTATAGTACTTGGAGCTAGGGTTAGGGTTCCTATGGGTAGGGCACTTGGGGCTAGGGTTAGGATTCCTATGGGTAGGGTTTCCCACCCTAGGTTTAGGGTTCCTATGGGTAGGGCACTTGAAACCAAGGTTAGGGTTCCTGTGGGTAGTGCACTTGCAGCTAGAGTTAGGGTTTCTATGGGTAGTACTTCCCGCCCTAGTGTTAGGGTTCCCTTGGGTAGGGCACTTGTAGCTAGGGTTAGGGTTCCTATGGGTATCGCTCTTGGAGCTAGGTTTAGGGTTCCTATGAGTAGGGCACTTGGAGCTAGGGTTGGAGTTTCTATGGGTAGAGCAATTGAAACTAGAGTTAGGGTTTGTTTGGGTAGGGCTTCCAGCCCTAGGGTTAGGGTTGCTATGGGTAGGTCACTTGGAGCTAGGGTTAGGGTTCCTATTGGTAGTACACTTTGAGCGAAGGTTAGGGTTCCTATGGGTAGGGAACTTGGAGCTAGTTTTTGGGATCCTATGGGTAGGAATTCGTGGCCTAGAGTCCTATGGGTAGGGCTCTTTGATCTAGGGTTAGGGTTGCTATAGGTAGGGCACTTGGAGCTAGGCTTAGGGTTCTTATGGCTAGGGCACTTGGAGCTAAGATCAGAGTTTCTGTGGGTAGAGCACTTGGAGCTAGGATTACGGTTCCTATGGGTAGGGCAAATGCTCCTAGCTCCAAGTGCCCTACCCATAGGAACCCTAATGCTAGCTCCAAGTGCACTGGTGATAGGGACCCTAATCCTAAGGCTGTGCGCCCTAGCTATAGGAACCGTAATCCTATCTCCAAGTGCCCTACCCATAGGAACTCTAACCCTAGAGTGAGGCATCCTACCCATAGGAACCCGAACTTTAAAGCAGAGTCGGGCAATCTTTTTGGCCTAATGTCCACATCAGGTTTTAGATATTGTATGAAGGTCCAGTTAGGGGAGGGGGATGTGGCCTGTTCCCCACTTCCTATCTGACCCCGTCCCAGGACTCCTGCCTCATCGAACCCCCCCTGTTTCCTGACAGTCTCCCCAGGACCCCGGCCCCATCCACCTACCCCTCTCCCCTGACCGCCCCCGGAACCTCCGCCCCTGGCTTCCCCCTGCTGCCCCATGCAATCCGTCTTCTTATTCCTGACTGCACCCCCCAGAACCCTTGCCCCATCCAACCACCCCTTTTCCCTGTCCCGTGTCTGCCCCCTGCCACCGCATCCAACCTCTCCTCTCCTACCTGACTCCCCCCCCAGGTCCCCTGCCCCCATTCAACCCCTTTTCCCCACCATCTGACTACCCCAACCCCTATCCACACCCCCTAGCCTCCACCCCAAACTTCCCTGCCTTCTATCCAACCCCCCCCTCCCCGCTTCCTGCCCCCTTACTGTGCTGGCTGGAGCTGGGCCAAGCTGCTGCCACTGCACAGCAGAAAGCACCAGGTTAGGCCGGGCTCTGCAGCTGGGTTGCCCCAGGAGCTCCCAGCCCTGCAGCCCAGATCATTGCCCCAGTGGCAGGGAGAACTGAGGCTGTGGGGGAAGGGGAACAGCAGGGGAGGGACTAGGGGTGAGTCTCCCAGGCCAGGAGCTCAGGGGCTGGGTAGGGGGGTCCCATGGGCCAGATGTGGCCCATGGGCTGTAGTTTGCCCCCTCTGCTTTAAAGAAACATCTGCTACTGGGGCTGCCTATTGCCCCTGGGTGACAGCAGTGAAGAACACCAATCCCTGCTGCTTACTTCTTTTAAGTTTCTATAGTTATTACTTAATTGTCTAATGGTGATTATTCTTTTCTTCCCCTGCCCCTTTTTAATGGGGATTGGGAATGTAACAGGGTGGCTTGGACTTGGGCTGAACAGGGTGGGGCTAAGACAGCCCTGATTATAAAATGAGGGGAATCAGGTGATTCTGATATAAAAGGCAGCAGGAAGCTGTACAGTGGGATGTTGTCATGAAAAGTATGGCAACCATCCAGGATTGCTGGAGGATGCCTGGGTGTTATCTAAGGATACTCAGTAAATAGGAGAATGTGAGTATGTCTACACTGTGTTTTAAAACCTGCAGCAGTGAGTCTCAGAGCCTGAGGCTAGAGACTAGGGCTTGCACTCTGTGGAATTAAATCTGCAGTATAGATGATGCAGCTTGGGCTCTGAAACCCACTCCTTTCTCCCAGGCTTTGGAGCCCAAGCTCCAGCCCAAGCCTGAATGTCAATACTGCTGTTCTGAGCATTGTAACATGAGCTCTGTGACCCTGAGTCTGTACAGTCAGGCCCTAAGGGTATGTTTACACTGTAATTAAAAACCTGCAGCTGGCCTGTGTCAGCTGACTCAGGCTCATGGGGCTCAGGCTGAGGGGTTGTTTAATTGCTGTGTAGACAGTCAGGCTTGAACTGGAGCCCAAGTTCTGGGACCCTTCCCCCTCAGGGGGTACCAGAGCCCAAGCCTGACTGTCTATACTACAGTTAAACAGCCCTTTAGTCCAAGCCCTGCATCAGCTGATAGTTTAGCTGCAAGTGTTTAATTGCAGTGTTGACATAACCTGTGGTAGTGTGTCTCAGGGTTTAAGAGCTGGTGTACATACATCCTCTGAGGACATGGAACTGATGGAAAAGCTTCATTTGTTTTTGGTTGTTAGAGTTCAGTTTTTGACAAACTGTTGCCAGGCTGGCAAAGAGTGAATTAAAGGATTTTGGACTGGAAATGAAGTGAGATTTTAAAGGGGCCCTGCTGAAGGGACAAGAAAGGCAGGTGGCAGCCACTATATGACAGGAAACATGAATGGATTTCATTTTACTTATTTAATTTCTGACACTTGTGGTAGTTTTACAAGGAATTGGGTAAAAGGAGGGAAGGGAATAGAGTTTAGATTTTGTATTTATTTTATTATAGTTGAACTTCCAATACTGCCATATCCCAGGGTGCTCCACTCACTGTTTGTCTGAGGCCTCCTCCTGGTCACTCTGGGAATTAGCTCTTAGGGGCTGATGCCCCTTCCTTTGGTCACATGCTGTCACCCCATCTCTCTCTCTTGTTGCAGGAACCACAGCATCCTCTTTGACTCAGCCCTCTGGCTAGGTCATTCAGAGCTTTCCCCTTCTGGAGTAAAGTCCTTCAATTCCCTGTCATTCCCACAGTGACCCAGAGTTGCTTCCCATTCACTGCCCCTGGCAATGTATGCCATGCCCTTGGTGGCTGATAGGGGAACCTGGGCTCACTCGCTACTTCAAGGACCTATACCCATCAGTTATGGACTTTCTTCTCCCAATCATCACTGCTCCTTCTCTGGCCTCTTCCCAGGGACTGACCACTGCTTTCTCTGTTGCCAGCTTTCTGGCTGTATAGGCCCCACTTCTTCCTTCCCAGCTAAGTTTGCTCACAATTAAGTCCCTGCTCCCTGGCTCTTCCTCCAGGTGCAACCTGTGGAGTTAATAGGCCTACCTGGCCACTTAACCACCTCCAATCCTGTGTGGGGTGGACATGCCATCACATGCAGTCACTTGGCTTAGTTGGAATACTTGGCTTTGAGTCCTTGGTTTTGTAATGCCTCCTAAACAGAAAGACAAACCTAAGAAAAGAAAGATGGTCTCATGGCTAGGGTGTTAGCCTGAGACTTGAGACAGCTTGGCTCAGTTTCTTTCTCCACCATGAACTTCCAGTGTGACCTCGGGCAAGTCAGTTTCTATGTGCCTCAGTTCTCTATCTGTAAAATGGGGATAACTGCACTTCCATACCTCACAGGGGAGGATAAATGCATTGAAGATTGTGAGGTGCTCTGATACTGTGGAAATGTGGGCCATATAAATACCTTAGATAGAAGGATGGGTTCTCTCTAGACCCAAAAGTCTATGGATAGACTTATGTCTTTTGCACACTTCTTATCATAGTTTCCTTTAGGAGCTTCCTGTCTAGAAACCAGAAGACAGGTGTGGAAGGAACTGGATACCCCCAAAAACCAGCTGGAGGAGTAAGATACTTGTGAAAAGGGGGAACATCATGTCATGGAAGATGGAGGCAGCACAGTGGTGGAAGGGCCAGCCTATGGGGGGAAATCAGAGGGTAATAGTACAATGAGGGAAGGGGCAGCTTATGGGGGAGGAGGACAGCAATTAAGTAGGGATATATAAGGGAATGGCATGGAGCGGAGGCACGTGAGGGCAGTAGCCACCGACATTAAGAAGGTAGGGAATTCTGGGAGCTACAACCCCTAACTTGGACCTCACTGGCAAGATACAGATTTCCAGGGGGAAGAAAGGGACCTTATCTTCTCTGCAGGCCTCAGGGGCTGGCAGCAGCTACTCATAACGGGGAGGCTGGGTGGTGGAGGTCAGGAGTATTACCTGCTACACATGCTAAGATCAGATATTGATTGTCTGCCCTTTCCCTACAAGTAGGGGAATGGGAAAAAGCAGCTGATCATGTGGCAACATTCCCATAGACCTGTAGAAGTGTCTGAAAACCTATAGTCTACAGATGTGCCAGGTCTCGGAGTGTGTATGGATGCCTGTGGCCACACAGAAGGATCACAACAGCAGGAAAGTAAAATCCTATTTTGTCTCATTGGGGAAGAAGGCAGAGAGGTCTACAACTACTGCCTCAAGCCTCACAGCCACCCTGGGAGACCTGGGGAACTATTGCTCCCCAAAGCAAAACAAAATTGTGGCATGACTGTTTCTACAAACTAATCCAAAGGACAGAGGATAGACTCCTTTGTTTAGTGATTTGGGCACACTGGTTGCTACATCCAAATTTGTGGACTTGACAGGCTCCCTAATTTGGGACAGGATAGCATGTGGCACTTGGGATTACCACCTGCAGAAGCAGCTGCTTCAGGAGGGCAATTTCACATTAGATTCATACATAGACATGGGGCTTGCAGCAGAAGCCTAGATTAAAAGGATGAAAACTCTAGGATGCACAATGCTGCAAGGACTACATGCAGTGAGAATAGGTATCCAGGGTTCCATACTTTTTTTCTGTAGGAGACTGATGAGCAAGTAAAGGAGAAGAGCCCCTGCTCCCCAATCAGGGCAGCATTGTGAGGAAAGTGGCAAGCTGAACCGTTGTAGCAGGATGAACAAGAGCAGAGGAAAAGGAATCTCAGAAATATTCAGTCAGACTTGTACAGGGGGTGGGGATGGCACATCAGACTGGTGATCTCAGGCTCAAGAAGAGAGTAATGATAACATAACAAGCTATCCCAGGCTGTCAGGATGGGAAAGCCAACATGTGTCAATACCAACCTCTGTGCATGCAACAATGTCAATAGGAAAATGTTGTGTGGATAGGAGGGCCTCCTGCAGTGTGATTCCTTGGGGTGAACTGGACTCAAACTCATCCATTACAAACAGCAGGCACAATCTAATGTATAATAAGAGCATAAAACCACACATAGGAAAATGTGGCCTCATAGTAACTAACCCAAAAAATAACAGATGGTACTGACTGAAGTTTGTGCAGGTGGATAGTAAGCACCACAGGTTCCTTTTGGGGAATACGGTCATAAAAGCCAGGGATTTCATAAGGGTGCAGTGTCAGATTTTTATAGCTTCAGTGAGAAACGCAAAAAAGTTATATGGACTGGGACACAGATGGTATGGCCTAGTGGTTGCAGCTGGGCTGGAGTCAACACATCAGACAGCTATGAGATAGTAGTCCATGAGCAGGGGTTGGAGGAAGCGCTAGAGCCTGGTTCAGTAAGCAAGAGTCAGTGTAAAACTGGAGTTGGAAACTGCAGATTAGAGGTAGTATCAGGCTGAAATCAGAAGGCAAGAGCAGGGTCAGAGTCAGGCTGATGTTGAAGACTGGAGATCAGACAACAAAGTGTGGTCTGGAGTCACAGCAGCCCAGAAGTCTGTATGGTTCCCCAGACAATTTCCAGGGGAAACAGTGGGAGCAAAGTTATTTACCTTCAGTGAAAAGTGGAATGTGATTATAGTGGACTACTATTCAAATTTTTGGGAGGTTGATGACCTGCTTGATGCAAGAAACAACTTAGTGATTGGTAAACTGAAGACCCATTTCATGAGCTATGGTATTCTGGATACTGTATTCAATGATAATGCGATTGTTACACTAGGCTGATACTTCCGGTTCAGACACCTTGTTAGAATTTTTAGTACACACGAATGCACCATCACAGGTTGCTAAACCAGTCCAGTGCAGGCACTTATGGGGCAAAGGCCCAAACCTTTGCCACCAAAGAGGGGACCTGTTGCAGCCACAATGGGGATTCCACTGAGAGGCTATAGCCAACAACGAGAGAAAACAGGCACTAGAGTACAACAGGTCAGGAACATACTGGCACTGGAGACAGGTAATTCTGTGAGGATCCAGTCAATAGAAAGAGACCAGAAGGAGTGGATTAAAGAAGTCCTGAGGGGTGTAGTGGCATTTAAATCATATGAGGTGACCCCACAAGAGGGACAAGTGATCTGAAGGAACAGGAGACACTTCTAAACCAGCGGACACAACACTCGGAGCCTACAGAGATCGTCACAGAATGGAGAGAGAGAATCATTCAGGGCGCAACCTCACAGGGAGGGAGGAGACACCTCAGGGAGCTTGCTAGATTTGGAGACAAGAGACAGGGAGACAAAGATAAGTCACTCCCAGTGTGATCACCTGTTGAGGAGACCAAACTGTCTTAAACTATGTAACCAGATGAGGCTGTGGTAAATATTAAACTCCAATTTATCTATGGTGCTAGCAACCTATGGCCAAAGGGACACTGGGTGGAGTTCTCAATGCCAGTAATTTCTTTTTAATGTTTATATTAAAGTGTTTGTACAATAGGGAGGCACATCATGATCAGTGGAACTGGAGTCAGAGGGCCCATGTTCCCTGGAGAGACTGTTTCTGAGGGGACATCAGTGGAATGCAACATAAGGAATTAGGCTGAAAGCAACTCAGTCACTTGGACAGAGATGTCCACAGGGTTTAACACAGTTCCACTTGTTCAACATATTCTGCATCACACTTCATAATGAAACATTCCCAGGGGTAAAAATAGATTGTGTTCATTTTTCTTCTTACCAAATTTCATGTAAACAAATAACAAAACAATAAAATATACTGTACTATTTAGTATAGAACCTGTACCTTTATTATGCAGGATGCTGAGGAAAGTAATTAAATGGAACGGAAGATGTGACAGAAGAAAATAATTGAACTGAAAATGTGGCTGCTAAATTAAGTGACAATTTCTCAGATTATTAATTGTTATAAAATAAATTTATACAGAGCTTAGTCGTTCAAGGTGGTGACTTTAATGGGAGTTCTGGGTACTTCTAGCCTCTAGGATTTGCTCAGCACTTTACAAGTCGTTTTTATTTAGGGACTAAGAAATGAATGTCCAGTTTCCCAAATGTGGAGAATCTGTATCTATATTCATAAAAACATAACATGATCTTCAACTATAATTAAGCCAATGACAAAGAATAACAGTAAAAAGGGACTATTAAGGGCCTGATCCTGAATCCATTAACTCATAGAGGTAATCCCCCTGAAGTTAGTAGGCCTATCTGGATGAATATGAATTGCAGGATCAGGATCATATGTGACAGTGTGCCTTGTGAACCTTTAATTTACTGTAAAGATGCTAGATCTTATTCTGATCTCCATTACCACTTTAAATCAGGAGTCATTCCATTAATGTCAACAGAATTATACCAGTATAAAGCTGCTGTGAGATAAGTATCAGATCCATTCAATCTTCATGCCATATGTTCCTTCATCCAGTATTTCCTATGAATCTGAACTTGCTCCTTTTGAAGTCAATGAGAGTTTTGTCATTGACTTTAACAGTAGCAGGATTGGACCCTTGTAACTAAAATCTGTATAAATAAGTAAAGTACCCTCCACATTGATTTTCATATCCCTATAAACTCATCAGAAGAACTAATCTCACTTTAAGCACTTGGAACACAGTACTTAATAGAAAAAAAATACCATCAATCATTTGGTGATATCCCACAGACAACACTAAACACATCAACGATGTGTTAAGAAGACCCAGATGAAATGATGTACAGGTAGCCTCTGTTTTTCCCCTTATAAACTAAGTGCTGTAGAGATTTGACATACTAATAATATATATGTAAATTAAAAAAACCCAGGAAACTACTGTATAAATAATGGACAATTTTGTGAAGACAGCAGGACTAAAAACTAGCAGAGAAACATCTATTTGTACAGAGAATTACAGCCCACCGTGACATTAAAATATTGATAGCTTTTTAACCTGCTGGAGCTACAATCAGTAGCCAATCAATATCAGGAGCAGTGCCCGGTCGGCGGCAGAGGCAATTCTGCAGCAGGGGGGTCCTTCCGCACTCCTGGTCTTCGGGGCACTTCAGCAGGGGGTCCCGGAGCGAGTGAAGGACCCGCCGCAGAATTGCTGCCGAAGACCCAGAGCACGGAAGGACCCCCCGCCGCCGAATTGCTGCCGAGAGCAGCAAAATGCCGCCCTCCCAAGGCAGTCGCCTAAATGATCAATATACATTACATTATTTGTATCAGTTGTGGAAAGCAATTAAGAATAATTTTTTAGTCAAAACAGTATACAACAGAAAATAATGTAGAAGAAAATTAATACACTTCTAAATTTGTATTTATTTCAATAGCACTTGAGCAATTTAATGTCAGGCTGAAAGGAAAGTGTTACTAGAAGTTTACTTTAGATATTGACTTTTTGTAGAAGGATGAGTAGTTTCATTTGATGACATTTTGTTTACTTAGGAGTTCATAGGAGAGAGCAGACAACACACACATAATAAGAAACATTACCTGGTTACCATCCTGCTGGTGAAAATACTTGTGTGTATGTGTAAAAGTTTGTTGATCAAACTTTGACACACACTTATTCAAATTTAACTCCCACTGAAATGTATATGGGTTATTTAATCATTTGCCTGAGAATAATTGGAAGTCTATAGTAGTAATGGAGCAGCTTTGGGAAGCCTTTGCATGGAAGAAAATAATAGCCCTGGTACTTGTTATTTTAATGCAAAGTGTTTGTAGTCACATTGATCCCAGGATATTAGAGACAAGGTGGGTGAGGTAATATCTGTAACTGAACCGAGTTCGGTTGGTAAGAGAGACGGGCTTTTGAGCATATACAGAGTTCTTCTTCAGGTCTGGAAAATGTCTTAGAATGTCACAACTAAATACAGATTGTTTAGCAAAACACATATTTCAAGGTGAAGTGGCCAGTCAACACCTCTAGAGTCATTGGGCTTGGCTACACTTGTGAGTTAGTGCACATTAAAGCAACCTCGGGCACACTAGCTCACTCCCCGTCTACACTGGCAAGGCACATAAAGCACTCTGACTTCGCAACTAGAGAGCTCCTGGTACTCCACCTCGGCAAGAGGAATAACATTTGCTGTGCCTTGTCTACAATGCCCAGGCGTCAGTGTGGACGAAGCGTTGCATTACTGCGGTCTGATCAGCCTCCGGAAACGTCCCATTATCCCCTTAAGTCAAGTGGCCACGGTTGTCATTGTTTTGAATCACTGTAGGAAAGTGGCTATGTCCTTTGAAAGCTCCGTTTCTGACAGCTGGCTGCTTATCTGCTCCAAGACAAAGCAACCATTAGTATGGAGTGCTGTGTGTGAGAGAGGCAAGGCGGAGGTCTGCTGCTGTCTGAACTTACAAGACAGCATGCTGACATGCTCTCAGCCCCCACCAAAACCCACAATCTCTCTCTCCTCCCCCACACACAACACTTCCTGTCACACTCCACTCCACCCCAATTTGAAAAGCATGTTACAGTCACTTGCATGCTGGGATAGCTGCCCATAATGCACTGCTCCCAATGCCGCTGCAAATGTGGCCATGCCAGTGTGCTTGAAGGTATCAATGTGGACAGACTGCAGTGCTTCCCTACTGCACTCTACAAAGGCTGGTTTAACTCAAAGCACTCTGCATCTGCAAATGTAGCCATGCCCATAAGTGGTGAAGAAGGAAAAGAAACAAACAAACTAACCCTGAGAGATGTGTGTGTCTCCTTTTCCCCTTCTGACTGCGGAGGTGTTAACTAGTAATTTCACCTGAATGGTGCCTTGAAATATGTAACTACTTATGCTAATACAAGGTGGAACAGACCTGAAGAGGAGCTCAGTATAAACTTGAAAGCTTCTCTCTCTCACTAACAGAACTTGTTCCAATAACAGATATGACCTCACCCACCTCATCTCTCTCTTATTATTTTAATGTAATTTCACTACAGAAAATTGTGAGGGGATGTACCAAGCCCTTACTTGGGCCTTAAAGAGGTAAAGGGTAGCTCCTCCCCATCAGAGCATGCTCCAACTGGAGAGGAAGACAGACCTATCCTGAGCATAGGGGCTGACTCTGTGGGTCCTGGAGCATCCACAGGGGAAAAAATGATAGATGCTGAGCACCCACCAACAGCCCCCCATCAGAACCTCGCCCTCCCTCTTGGCTGCCATGATCAGCTGTTTTGCAGCGTTCAGGAGGCTCTGGGGAAGAGGGGGACAGAGCGAGGATGTGGTGCGCTATGGGGAGGGGGTGGAACTGAGTGGGAAGAGGCGGGGCAAGGTGGGGCCTTGGGGGAAGGTGGGGAATGGGGGTGGGGTCTGGGGCAGAGCCAGGGTTTGAGTACCCCCCGGCACTTCGGAAAGTCGGTGCCTGTGATCCTGAGGGCTCACAGGCACCCTGGACAAGGGTGCTGAAGCAGTCTCCCTGTGGGAATAGGACTGCACACTGAGCCCAGTTGGGGCTGAAGATTTAGTTGTCTTTTCTGTCTTTATTACGTTATACGGGACTTGGAGTGGTGGGGAGAGACAGATGGTAGGAAGTGACTCACTGTGGTGTTCAGATGTTGCTTGTGATTATTAGAATTGGGAGCACTGACTGTTGGGAGTCTGAAAGGACAGGACACAAGAAGGAGCGGGGAGGAGTTGAGGAGGCAGGGCGAATATTATAGAGGGTGCAGCAGCAGCTTGGTAAAGAGGTTTCTACTTTAAAAATAAAGTCCTATTGAAGTTTGTTAGCACCTTGCCTGGTTGATGCAACACTCAGGGAGGGTAATTCCCAGGGTACTCCAGAGTGCTGGACACTGTTGACTTTTATAGGACCCTGGGTTGGAGCCTGGTAGAGTGGGAGGGCTGTGCTCCCCTACCAACTGCCCATGCTGAAGGAAGGGCATCAGCCATGTTCCAGTCTCACTCCCCCTCTGATAAGAAGAGTGCAAACCCGAGGTGAAGCTAAACCCATCCTTGGATGAGGAACTGGGCTGAAAGGCCCTCCCACTGATAGGTGATGCTGGATGCACTACCCACTAGGCCATGTGGCCCCCCTGAGAGTTCTAATACAAAAGGATACAAGATGCTATTACTTAATATGTATATGATACCTCAGGGGTGCTATTCATAGATTTCAAAGCCAGAATATCAATATCAAGTCTGTCGTCCAGTATAATAAAAGGCACAGGATTTCATCAAGTGATTCCTACATCAAATCCGATAATTTACAGTTGAACATATCTTTTACAGAGACATCCAATGTTGATATCAGTACTCCAAGTAATGGAGAATCTAACATATCCCTGGGAAAACTGTTAGTTACTAAAGAATAAGATCTAGTATCTCTAGAAAACTCAGTTTTAAACTTATTTCAAAGGATCAAAATCTCATCTTAGTTGCACACATACACCCAGTCAAAGTCAACAGGAATGCAAAAATTTTAAATGATAGCAAAAGTTAGACTTATACTTCAACTTCCTTAATGTTTTGGTTAAATTATTCTTATTATCTGGATAAAAATATAGTCTTGTTTCCTTTCTACCATTCAGAACTTGTTTATTTACTTTTTGAAAGTCAGTAGCCACTAAAAGTTGTTGTTCTAATGTGGATTCAATTAAATAGCAAGATTTTAAATGGCTTCTCTTCCCATGGGATAGTTCTAGGCACTTGAAAGTGAGTAACCACAGTGTGTGTACAGTAGAAAGTTATCCAATTTGTATGTTTGTATTGACATACTATAAGCTGTGCATGTGTAATACATTATTGATTAAAACAGTAGCTATAAATAGCAATGTCTAGTTTTGCTACTGCCTCTAAGCATTAGATCTCTGGTAGCTAAGATGTAATTAGTATATTCATATGGCCTTCTAACAAACAAAACTAAGCCCAAAGGACACTCTACAAACAACGTTACTGAATGCAAGACAAGCCTCATTAAGCATTTTAATTTCCAAAAGATGAAATAACTTCTATAACCCTGTCCCCTCCTGACATGCCCTTCTTCTGTCAACATTCAAAACCCCTTTACAGATTTGCTAAGACAACTAAATTCTCCGTTTGATCAGGGAGAGAGGAAAAATCATACAATTCCACTAAACCTTCTGACAGTTCTGCTGTTAATGCTGTCATTCTGGGATATGTACTTTACACTAAAAGTAGCTGAACTGAATATAATGCTACTGAGGAAACTCTAGCAGTCTTTTCATAACTATGGATTTATTTATTTTTACCCAATATAAGCCTTTGGGCTGTCAAAACTATGCCAAATTCCTGGTTAAGAAAACAAATTAAGTATACTTTGTGTAAATTGCACAGAAGTTCTTAGTTTAATATCAAAAATAAGAAAACAATAGCAAATATTATGAGCAACTCAGATTAAATTCTATAGTCAATATTTTTTTCTATTGAATTCCTTAGTTACCTGATATGTTCCGTTTACAAGGATTCAAATCAAATCCTTTCTGTTGTGGTCATGTGGACTTGTAATGGAGCTAGATTCAATTAATATTAACAAGGGGGAGGTACACAAGCCAGAAAAAGGGAAAGAACAGGTTAAAGAATATGTAGATGTATTCTGGTGAAATACACCCTAGCATTCTTAAGGAGCTAGCTGAAGCAATCTCAGAATTATTAGTAATTATCTTTGAGAACTCCTAGAAAATAAGTAAGGCCACAGAGGACCAGAGAAGGGCAAACTTAGTC
Organism: Chelonoidis abingdonii; assembly: GCF_003597395.2. NCBI lineage: Eukaryota > Metazoa > Chordata > Testudines > Testudinidae > Chelonoidis > Chelonoidis abingdonii. Next base: position 97,946,901 of record NC_133773.1, read on the forward strand.
TCTATCTTTAAAAGGGGAACAAAGAGGATCCAGGGAATTATAGACTAGTCAGCCTAACTTTGATACCTGGAAAGATATTGGAACAAATTATTAGACAATTTGTAAGCACCTAGAGCAGTGGTTCCCAACCATTCTTGTCTGGCGAGCACCAGACGACGGGCCACCGAAGACCGTGGCCAGCAGACGAGCATCTGCCGAAATGCCCCCGAGAAGCAGCAACATCAATAGGTATCACCGCCGAAATGCTGCCGAGAAGCAGCGTCATCCAGAGGCATCGCCGCCGAAATGCCACTGATTTTCAGCAGCATTTTGGTGGCAACGGCTCTGGATGACGCTGCTTCTCGGCAGCATTTTGGCGGATGCTTGTCCGCTGGATAGTACGCGGGCGCACATACATGCCCCAGCAGGCGCTATGGTGCCCATGGGCACCACACTGGGGACCACTGACCTAGAGCATAATAGGGTGATAAGTAATAGCCATCATAGATTTGTCAAGAATAAAGCATGCCAAATCAAATGAATTTCCTCCATTGACAAAGTTACTGGTCTGGTGGATGGAGCAATGGTGTAGATGTGATATATCTTGATTTTAGTAAGTCTTTAGATGCAGTCCCACATGGCATTTTCATAAGCAAACTAGGAAAACGTGGTTTAGATAAAATTATCAAGTAGATGCCAAAGTGACTGAAAGACAGTACTCAAAAAGTAATTATTGGTGGTTCACTTCAGGGGTTCCACAGAGGTCTGTCCTGGACCTGGTATTAGTCAATATTTTCATTAATGACTTGGATAATGGATTGGAGAGTATGCTTATAAAAATTGCAGCTGACACCAAGCTGGGAGGGGTTGCGAGGACTTTGGATTAGAATTCAAAGCTACTTGATAAATTGGAGAATTGGTCTGAAATCAACAAGGTGGAAAAGACAAGTCCAAAATACTATATACTTAGGAAGGAAAAATCACATGCACAACTACAAAATGGGGAATAACAGGCGAGGTGGTAGTATTGCTGAAAAGGATCTGGAGATTATAGTGGATCACAAATTGAATACGAGTCAACAATGTGATGCAGTTGTGATAAATGCTAATATTCTGGGGTGTATTAATTATTAATGACTTGGATGAAAGAGTGGACAATATGCTTATAAAATTTGTGGCGTACACCAACATGGATACACAGCAGTAGTGAAGGAAAGTATCTGGGATTTATAAGTGTAATAAATCAAATATGAGTCAACAATGTGAAAAAGAGAAATGCTGTTCTTAGGTGTATTAATATACGTAGGACACAGGAAGTAATTTTTCTGCCCTACTTGGTTTGAGTGAGGCCTCCGCTGGAGTCCTGGGTTCAGTTGTGGGTGCCACAAATTAAGGAAGATGCGGAAAAATTGGAGAAAGTTCACAGGAAAGCAATAAAAATAAGAGGTTTAGAGAGTATGACCTATGAAGAAAAGTTGAAAGAACTGGGCATGTTTAATCTATAGAAGAGAAATTTTGGGGAGGGACATGATATAAAAGATTATTATAAAGAGGACAGTGATCGATTGTTCTCCATGTCCACTAAGGATAGGATAAAGAGTAATCAGCTTACTTTGCAGCAAAGGGAGATTTAGTTTGAATATTTGGAAAAACTTTCTAACTATAAGGATAGGTAACCTCTGGAATAGGTTACAAAAGGAGGTTGAGGTGGCAGGTTTTTCAGAAACATCTGTTGGGGTGGTATGATTAATGCAGCCTCAGAACAGGTAGGGTGATGAACCAAGTGACCTCTTGAGTTCCCTTCCAGCCCTAAATTTCTATGACTCTGAAGGTCTAGTGCTGTGAAAGACCTGAACACGAGCTGCTCAGAAGAATTTCGTTTTTGGGGCCAATCTCTAAGCCTACCTCACCAAAAGACACACTGGCCACTAGCAGATAGCAGGCAAGCTGCAGACCCAGTATGAACATAACACTCAGACCTGCAGAACATACATAAATCAGCATGTTAACTCCAGAAATATCACCAATGAAGTAGGGGTTCTGTAACTTATTAATTTTACTCAAGATGTTGTACGCTAGCTTTTATATCAGAATACACAATGCTATACAAGATACTAGATAATGAAAGCACATTTTTATTCACCTAGCTAGGGTACATGATAGATAATTTATACTCTCCCTTAAGGAAATTATCCGCTTTAGGGAATGCCTTTAAATATATCAAAGTGGAGGGATCATTACTTTGTCTGTGGCTCATTTAGTATATAATCTCATTTTGGCTTCAACCATCAGTGAATGGTAATGGATATTGATCAGTTGTTTTAGCAGTGGAATAACAGCTACAATTTAATGACTGTGTAATAACATTATAATGGCCAAGGCTGTGAACAGAACATGTTCATTATTTCACAAGCCATACAAATCAGGATTAGGTTTTTTAATGTATTTTCTGTATGATTTAATTGTGCACTTAGTTGCACTTTCAAACAAGAAACAACTACAGTACATTGAGGATAACTTTCGTTTAAAATGCACATTACCGTTTTTAGCAGGGACGGCTCCAGGCCCCAGCGCGCCAAGCACGTGCTTGGGGCAGCATGCCGCAGGGGGTGCTCTGCCGGTTGCCAGTAGGGCGGCAGGCGGTTCTGGTGGACCTCCCAGGGGGTCCACTGGCGCCGCGGGATCAGCAGACCCTCTGCAGGGACGCCTGCGGGAGGTCCACCGGAGCCGTGACACCAGCGGACCTTCTGCAAGAACGCCTGTGGGAGGTCCACCGAAGCCGCGGGGCCCGCGAGCGGCAAAGCGCCCCTCGCGGCGTGCCACCGTGCTTGGGGCAGCGAAATGCTAGAGCCAGCCCTGATTTTTAGGTACTGAAAACTGGTTGCTTTTTAAATAAATTACAATCCTTTGTTTTTCTTTATTTTTTTTTTAAATTATACTATAACTAAACATGTAACCGACCAAATCTTGTTAGCAAAAACATATATATAGTGCTTCCAGCATAAATAGAACTAATAATAAGACTATAAAAGATTGGACCTACCCATTACTTATCTCAACAGTTAATTTCCAAATTTACTAGAAGACTGCTACTGTGTGCCAGCAGATCTATTGTCAAGGAACCAAACTTTCGTTTCATTAGCTGCACTAAAAGCTAGGAAGTAAAATTCTTTTAACAGCATTACTTCAACTTAAAAAATTATAAATAAGGTTTCTTTAATTTAATCCTTCTTTGATTTCACCTGTTGGTGAAATTTTACTTTTTCATGTATAGTTTCAAGATGCTGCTCCCTCAAGCACCTTCTTAAAAAGATCTGTGCTCAGACATTATCCTTTATTGGACCAACTTCTCATATCCTGGAACCAACATTGGTACAACAACACTGGAATACTTTTTTCTGGGAGGTAATGAGTTAAGCAGAGCTGTGCAGGACCAGAATTTCAGTTTAATGGAAAATTCCATTAGTTTGCAATTTGTTTTCATTGTGAATTGGAATGAAAACAAAGAATCTTGAAACTTCCCATGCAATGGAATTTTTTAAAAAATTCTGTTTGGGGTCAATCAAAATGTTTCATTTTGATTTTGACTTTTTTACTTATAATTTTTTTTAAATTCCAACTGAAGACATTTCAAACTGGAAAATCAAAATGTTTCATTCTAATCATGTCAACACTGTTTTGATTTTTTTTTCCTAAATGAAAGTTGCTCAAAATTGACGTGCATGAAAAATTTCCATTTCAGCAAATAGGCATTTTCTGATGAAAGAAATGGAAAATTTTCAACAAACTGTTTATTAAGTAGATTATTCAAATATTTAACTTCTTTTTTAATCAATTATTTTCTTTAGCTCTCATTTAATCTTTCACAGGCTCTTCTCAAATTGTAAGGGCAGCTTAATAGTTTTCTAAGAAACTAGTTTTCTTTTTATCCGTGTGGTAGGACATTTGAATCCTATTTCAGCAAAATATTGTTTGAATCCTTTTCTTTTGAGCTCCATCCCATACATTGAACTAAAAGTGTTTACTACCAATCCAGATACCTCTTCTGCTTAAGATGTAGGATATGTTCTCCAATTATATTAATTTGTTCTTTAATATTGCAAGTTTTCCACTTTGGGATATTGTTAATGAAATGGCTATGTTAGAATAATATTTTCTTGTCAACTGGCGATAAATAGAACCCATTTTATCTGGGGAATCTAAGTAAAATTAAACCCAGACTTTAAGAGCTGTACCTATTATGGGCTAAACCTGCTCTTAGATATTGAACAGACTCAGAGAGGTCATCAACATGGAGGTTGATGTCCACAAGGATGTAGTGAATGATTAGAAGTAGTAGTATATGAAGATATAGGACAGCAACTAGAAGAAGCCAGGAATCAAAATAAAAAAGATAGGAGGAGAAGCAAGGAAAGCTCAGAGCAAAACAGAAGTATAGATGGGGAAGATCTGCATTAGTATATGCTTCAAAGAAGGAAGAACAGAGGGTGGGGAATTAGCAGGAGTGAGAAAGCATGAGACTGTGTTTACACTACGGAGCTTCTGTTGGCATACCTGTGCCAGCATACACAGCCTAAACTGACAGAAGGAGTTTTTCTGCCTGTGTAGGAGGAGCACCTCCTTGAACAATGTTAGCTTTGCTGACAGAAGCATTCTGCCATCACCATAGCCATGTCAGTCAGGAGTATGGTTTTTTTCACATCCCTGACTGACATAGCTATGCTGGTATAAAAGTTAAGTGTAGACTAAGCCTGGGTCTACAACTACATCTGTTGTCACCAGGGCATGGAGAATTAGAGAAGGAGACTCCGCCATATGACAGGGCAGCAGAAGAGGTGGAGTCTGAGCAGGAGAACCAGGTACCTTTCAGTGCAAACAGCTGATAGGAACAGGCAATATGGGATTGAGGGAGATACTGAGTGGGAAGGAATAGCTGGAGGATGGTGGAGATCAGGAGTCAGAAGATGGATATAAGAATCCACGAGGAGATGGTTGAGTAAAAGCAGACTATCAACTTTAAAGGAAACAAACAGAGGGAAAAGCATCTTCGCAGGAAGGTTTGCCAACCTAGTAAGGAGGGCTTTAAACCTAGGTTCGTCAGGGGATGGTGACCTAAACCCAAGTGAGGGAGTGGGATACCGGGAGGAAATACAAGGAGGAAGGTGCAGGATGGGAAGCCTCCTGATTCATATTGAGAAAGTAGGGCAATCAGCTGGTTATCTTAGGTGCATGTACACGAATGCAAGAAGCCTTGGAAAGAAGCAAGAAGAATTGGAAGTCCTGGCACAATCAAGGAACTATGATGTGATTGGAATAACAGAAACTTGGTGCAGCAGTTCATATGACTGGAAAACTGTTTTGAAAGGGTATAAGTTGTTCAGGAAGGACAGGTATGGGAGGAAAGATGGAGGAGTTGCACTGTTAAGTAAGAGAGCGATATGATTGCTCAGAGCTCCAGTTTGAAACTGGAGAAAAGCCTGTTGAGAATCTTTCGATTAAGTTTAGAGGTGAAAGCAAGCAAGGTGATGTCATGATGGTATGTGCTATAGACTACTGGATCAGAAGGATGAGGTAGACGAGGCTTTCTTTGGACAACTAACTGAAGTTTCCAGATCACAGGACCTGGTACTAATGGGGTACTAATCATTCTGACATCTGCTGGGAGAGCAATAAACAATGCATAGACAATCCAGGATGTTTCTGGAGAGTGTTGGGGACAACTTCCTGGTATAAGTGCTGGAGCAACTGGCTAGGGGCCATGCTACTCTTGACATGCTGCTTACAAACAGGAAGAATTGGTAGGGGAAGTAGACGTGGGTGGCAACCTGGGCAGCAGTGCCCATGAGATGGTTGAGGTCAAGATCCTCACAAAAGGAAGAAAGGAGAGGAGCAAAATATGGACTTCAGAAAAGCAGACTTAGACTCCCTTAGGGAACTGATGGACAGGATCCCCTGGGAGGTTAATATGAGGGGGAAAGGAGTCGAGGAGAGTTGGCTGTATTTTAAAGAAGCCTTATTGAGGGCGCAGGAACAAACCATCCTGAAGTCCAGAAAGAATAGCAAATATGGCAAACGACCAGCTTGGCTTAACAGTGAAACCTTCAGTGAGCTTACACTCAAAAAGGAAGCTTACAAGAAGTGGAAATTTGGACAGATGACTTGGGAGGAGTATATACAAATATGGCTAGAGCATGTAGGGGTGTAATCAGGAAGGCCAAAGCACAATTGGAGTTGCACCTGGCAAGGGATGTGAAGAGTAACAAGAAGGGTTTCTACAGGTATGCTAGAACAAGAAGGTGGTCAGGGAAACTGTGGGATGGTTACTGAATTGGGAAGGCAACCTGGTGACAGATGATGTGGAAAAAGCTGAAGTACTCAATGCCTTTTTTACCTCGGTCTTCATAGACAAGGTCATCTCCCAGACGGCTGCACTGGGCATATAGTATGGGGAGGAGGTGAGCAGCCCTCAGTGGTGAAAGAACAGGTTAAGGACTATTTAGAAAATCTGGACATGCACAAGTCCATGGGTCCAGACCTAATGTATCTAAGGGTGCTGAGGGAGTTGGCTGATATGATTGCAGAATTATTAGTCATTATCTTTAAAAATTTGTGGTGCTCGGGAGAGGTCCCGGATGATTGGAAAAAGGCAAATATAGTGCCCATATTTTAAAAAAGGAAGAAAGAGAACCTGGGGAACTACAGACCAGTCAGCCTCACTTCAGTACCCTGCAAAATCATGGAGCAGGTCCTCAAGGAATCTATTTTGAAGCACTTGGAGGAGAGGAAGGTGATAAGGAACAGTCAACATGAATTCACTAAGTCATGCCTGACCAACCAGATTGCCTTCTATGATGAGATAAGTGGCTCTGTAGATATGGAGAAAGTGGTGGATGTGATATATCTTCGCTTTAGAAAAGCTTTTGATACGGTCTCCCACAGTATTCTTGCCGGCAAGTTACAAAAGTATAGATTGGATGAATGGACTATAAGGTGGATAGAAAGCTGGCTAGATTATTGGGCTCAACAGGTAGTGATCAACGCCTCCATCAGCTAGTGTCAAGTGGAGTGCCCCAGGGGTCAGTCCTGGGGCCGGTTTTGTTCAATATCTTTATCAATGATCTGGATGATGGGATTAATTGCACGCTCAGCAAGTTCGCAGATGACACTAAGCAGGGGGGAGAGGTAGATATGCTGGAGGGTAGGGATAGGGTCCAAAGTGACCTAGACAAATTGGAGGATTGGGCTAAAAGAAATTTGATGAGGTTCAACAAGGACAAGTGCAGAGTCCTGCACTTAGGGAGGAAGAATCTCATGCACCACTACAGACTGGGGACCGACTGGCTGAGCAGCAGTTCGTCAGAAAAGGACCTGGAAATTACAGTGGATGAGAAGCTGGATATGAGTCAGCAGTGTGGACTCACTGCCAAGAAGGCCAACGACATATTGGGCTGCATTAGTAGGAGCATTGCCAGCAGATCAAGGAAAGTGATTATTCCCTTCTATTTGGCACTGATGAGGCTACACCTGGATTATTGAGTCCAGTTTTGGTCCCCCCACTATCTAATTTGTCCACATCATTTCTGTAGAGTCCAGTGGCGGGCAACAAAAATGATTAGGTGGCTGGGGCACATGACTTACGAGAAGAGACTGAGAGAACTGGTGTTATTTAGTCTACAGAAGAGAAGAATGAAGGGGGATTTGATAACAGCCTTCAATTAACTGAAGGGGAGGCCAAAGAGGATGGAGCTCGGCTGTTCTCAGTGGTGGCAGATAACAGAACAAGGAGCAATGGTCTCAAGTTGCAGTGTGGGAGGTCTAGGTTGGATATTAGGAAAAATTATTTCACTAGGAGGGTGGTGGAATCTCCATCCTTAGAGGTTTTTAAGGCTCAGCTTGACAAAGCCTTGGCTGGTATGATTTAGTTGGTGTTGGTTCTAATTTGAGCAGGGGATTGGACTAGATGACCTCCTGAGGTCTCTTCTAACCTTAATATTCTATGATTTGATGTTCAAGGAATGCAGGATCAGACCTATGCGGAGCTAAGTGAATAGTTCCCAACACATGATTTATCTGACATAGTTATCCATACTATGAATGGATTATGGTTTCATTTATGTATTTGGTGAATTTGGAATTTGGTGAATAACTTTTAGAATTATTTACTATATGAATTGATCACAAATATATGAAATTTAAGCAGTGTGGCCATATATCTTGCATGTTTCTGTTCCCTGAATGCAGAAGGGCCTCATCCAATATCACTTAAGTGAACAGAAAGATTCCTATTGATTTCAAAAGGCATTGAATCTGACCAAAAGGCACCATCTGGCAATGAGTTTTTAGCAGGCACAAAGGTCCATCTGCCTAGAGCTTATTGCAGAATCAGTGCCTTAATGCAACAGCTCTTCTAGCATAAATACTTGTATACATGAAGTTAAAATTCAGTTTCAATGAAGGTGCAGTCAGACTACTTTCCAGTTTCTTCCCCCAAGTGCTTGGGCTGAATTTGTAGAACATTCATGGAAAATGAATGCAGAAGAGGGACAAACATGGCAGGAACAAACTTAATATTGTGAAGAAACATTTGAAACAAAAATTTTTCACCATTTGACAAGCTCTATCCTTATATACAAATCTTATAAGGGTTTTTTTCACCATAGGCCTTGCGCAATCCTGATTTACGTAACCTTAGTCTTGAGCTTATTGCCTTTATTATGTTAAACATATTACATGAGCAGCTGCCGGAAAGGGCATTCAGGAAATCATGAGATTTCTTTGTGCCCCTACTGAAAATGCAGAAATATGGTATGATTTATTTTTCTTTCATCTGAAATTATATCTGAATCATATTTCAACTTCAATGCTATTCATAAAACAATTATGTGTAACAGAGTGGCTGGCCTCTTTAGTAGTCAGGGTTGGCTAGCCCCAGGACCTCCAGCCTTAAAGAACACCTGGTTTGTATCAGGTGATTTCCTATTAAAAGAGGGAGAAGCTCAGGAAATTTTAGGAAGTGAGTAAGGTGCCTGCAGGGAAGATCCTGATATCAGGGGAGTTTGGAGGCCAGAGCCCACTGTGGGAAAGAGGAGGCTCCTGTGGGAAATCCTGACTGGCTTTGGGTCTGGAGGCCAGAGCCAGGAGGCTGAGCTCCAGCTTGGACAATCTGGGAGGACTGACTGTGAGAACAGAATAGGACAGAGGTAGACCTCTGGTTGTGATAGAAGATGCTCAAGCTAAGTCTGACCTTAGTTGTGTTGTGGTGATTAACCGTATTTTGGGACCTTTCCGATAGTTTTGAACTGTCTCTTCTGTTATTAAATCAGCCCTGGGTAGGAAAGGTGTTAACCCAGAAAGAAGCCTGTGTGCAGTTCTTACGGGGCTCAGAGTAGGGGGACAGAGGCAGGTTGCTGTAGAGTGATCTCTGGCCATGATGGGATGCTTAGTATGTGGCAGCCTTGCTACTATCTGTGTCTCTTACAAAGTTAGACCCTGCTTTTGCAAAAATATGCCTGAACATGTTTAATTTTATGCATGCGAATAGACCCACTGACTGCTTGAACTGATCTTTTGCACCCAAATACATCACTTCTTCATAAATCACAATAGTACTATAGTATATTCACCAATTTAAAAACTGTACATCTTGATTGGATAACTTGAGTTTCTACAAATTGGGATTCCTTTTTAAATGGTCCCCTACCTAGCCCAGCAAGGTGGTGTTGTATTCAGCACATTTTTATTATTATATGATCTTGGTATGTTGTCCAGTCCTGTGCATCCTACCATTCTAGTTTATACCTGAAATGAATTGGTAACTTATCTGCAGCTTGTCCTAAAATGAATTCTTCATCCTTGTAATTTGTTCATTCATTGACACTGTGAACCTCACTTTCACATTCTGATCACTTTATGCTTTCATTATACACATTGATAAACACTATAAAATAAATGAGAGAGGATTCTAAAAATAAGGGTGAAGTTATAATAGGAAGACAAAAAAACCCTATCATCATGCCCTGGCAAGTTGAACCAAAGCCAGCATAAGTTTACAACTATGCTTAAAACTAAGTTTAGAACTGTCATGTAAAAGTAGCATTTTCTATACAACTAACAATGTTTTACTGTAATATAACCCATAAAAAACATTTTGTTCAGGGGTTTTTGAGTGTTAAATGGAATAAAGCTATTACTTTTCTTGAGATTACACTGAATGGAATTGTCTCAGTTATTCAAAGTGCAGGAATGTCTAGCCAACAACTCTCTGGTTTCACATGAGCTGTAGAGGGCTTATAGGATCTGATCTGCATAATTATACCGTTATCTCTTAATAACTGTACAGCATACAGATCTCTGTACTGTGATTGGATGAGAGCTATTAGGCAATTGGAAGGCAAGGACTTGCATAATACTCTTACAATTATTTTGACTGCTTATTGATCTATTATTTATTTTTACTATTATAAATAAGGTTGAAGTACTGCTTGTAATTAAGAAGAGCATAGAAAACATACAACCTCAGCCCCAGTCCTGAAAGTGACTCTCTGTGGGTGGACACCTACATCCCTGCACAGATACATTGACTCCATTGGAGTGTAACAGGTGGACTGTGTGGAGCGATTCACAGGGCCTTAAATCCATTACATAGCAGTAAATTGTCCTACTAAACAAGTGAAAAAGATTGGAATTAAAAATGAAATCCAAAGATTCCTCAATGTTAAATTGTTATATATGTAGGCTCCATTAAGTTTTCTTAGTATTTAAATAAATGCAGCCAGGGGTGAAAGTAACTTAAAGGATTTACCAATATGCCGAGCGGAGGCGTGGCCTCAACTGGAAGAGGCAGGGCCTTTAAATCACCCCTGAGCTACCAGCCTCATAGGCGGCTGGGAGCCCTGGGCCTCAGGGACAAATTAAAGGGCCCGGGGCTCTGGATGCTGCGGGGAGCCCCAGGCCCTTTAAAGCACTGCTGGAGCACTGGCAGCGGGGCTCAGGCAGCGTTTTAAAGAGCTAAGGTTTCCCTACAGGGGCTGGAGCACCAGGCTCTTTAAATCCCTGCCTTAGCCCAGCTGCAGGAGTCCCAGGGCTCTGGCAGGGATTTAAAGGGCCAGAGGCTTTGGCCACCGCAGGGAGCCCTGGGCCACTTAAAGCGCCACCAGAGCTCCAAAGGGCCCAGGGCTCCCCACATTGGCCAGAGCTCTGGGCCCTTTAAATTCCCACACAAGCCCGGCTGCTGGAGCTGCCTGCAGTGGCTGGAGCCCTGGGCCCTTTAAATCACCACTGGAGAAGCTGGTCCGGTCCGGCACCTACCGGCTTACTTTCACCTCTGAATGCAGCCTTCCTTTGGGTGGGATGTATTTGTGGGGAACAAAAACTGGAAGCCTGGTTTTAAATCATGCAATAGGAAATACAAAAAGTAATGGATCATTAAAAGTTGTTTACACAAAGAGATTTGCAGCTTGCATAGTTTCCAAGTACAAAAAATTACGAGTAAAATGAAGATATTGTTTTTATTATAAAATTCTCTTCTCACTGTTAGATTTCAGAACATTTTAGTCTAAAGTTCTCATGGGAATAAATTAGTACTTATTCAAATTACAGTAGTCTTTCAATTCAGCCTGAGTTGTGGATTACATTTATCTCCTTTGCTGATTTTGGCTCCTCCTAGAAGTTATATTCGTCATCATGACAGGATCTCATTTTAACAGGGTAGAAAAATGCAGTTGCAGAGTTATGGTTCTGAAATGTTGTCTCAGTCCAAATGCTCAGGTTAACTGCCTAGGCAGCTATGACCAAATCTAGAAATAATTCATGTAAGTCACTTTCTATATTTATTAGTACAATCACGGCTCAGTGTTGTACAAAAAATGAATATCAAAACAGTCCTTTCCCCAGACAGCTTACAATCTAAAAGACCAGGAACGTCAGGGTGCCCCAGGATACTCAGAAGGGAGAAGTTACCTTGTATAATTATTCCTCCCTTTCTTAAGTCCTGATCCCCATTAAAGTTGATGGAGGGGCTCCAGTTGATGTCTGATAATTAGACTTAGACTTCTAAATCATCTAGGCACTCATGAAAATTTTACCTCCACTCACAGTTTGCTTTTCCATTTTCACTAGAAATCATACAAGACTAGGTTAGACACCAGTCTTTTTAATTTTTGTCTCTGTTCTGATCAGTGACCTTTGAGTTTGGTTGCTGAGGCTAGTCTGGAATGCTCCCTCAAAATTGAATGCTTTCACAAAATTGAGGCCATATATTTTAATCCTATTTTCTTAACCCCCTTTTTATCTCATGGAGTTGCTCCAGCCCAGATTCTGAAATGTTTTAGGTCCTAATTCCCACTGATATCACTGGGAGTTAGGTGTCTAAATACTATTTGAGGATATGGGCCTTCATTTTTTTCCTTCCCTCTCCAATTCATTAAGAAGCTACTTGTTTCTAGTAGCTCTGAAATTTTTTCCCCTTAAAGTTCCTGCATTCTGGTTCTTCCATTCTGACAGTTGTCTTAGAAACCAGTAGCTGGCAGGTTAATTTGCAATTTTTACATTCGTTGCTATAATTATTCTATTTTCAATATTTTACTCAAGTTGACCGGTGTACTAAATCATTTATTTACTCTCGTGTAGTTAAAACCTCTGACTTTATTGCTCCTATTTTATTAAGTCAAACATGTTTTTCAACTCTGACAACAGAAGTAATAATTTAGGGCCTGATTGTGTAACCCTTGCTGATGGTGGTGAGCATATAATCATCCCATTTAGAAGACTTGTGTAAGTGCTCACCCCACCGTGAGTGTGGTTGCACTATTAGGCCCAGTGACATTACACAAAGGAAGTGAATTTGTTAACTTAATACTATATTAGCCAATTAATACAATCTAATGACTTTTTCCCTCGTAAAATGTTGTTTCTAATAATTTCCAACATGTACATAATTGGCAAGTTAAAAATAGTTACCTTTGGCTGTGAAACAGTGAGGGGCCCTAAGAGCAATGAGGCAAGTTTACATGTTTCAAAAAATACACTTGCCTTTTTTTAAAGTTGTTTACTTGTTATTAACAATATGCATAATGCTTCATCTTCATTTTAAAAAATTATTAAAGGCAAGTGTTGCCATCCGAGTATATACAAGCATATGATAATTGCTGATAGATTTGGTCAGGATATAGTATAGGATTCTACACTATGAGCATTCGTACTGCAAAGAGATATGACACATCCAATTCCACGGAAGGTGCAATCATTGACTTGTATAAACTATTTCCTGTTGGCAATCCTTAGCCAACTGTACATCTTGCTAGCTCAGTCACTTCTATCTGAATACATCTGTCTATGATAGTGTTCGTTGGCCTTGGATAAAGTTATTAGGCCTTGATGCTCATATTATGTTTTAAGATTATTCAGGACTGAATGGGTTTTATCAGATTTTGCATTTAGGAATTGTTTAAAATCCTAATATAAACAATAGACAATAGGTTTCTTAAACAGGTTGTTTTTAATAAAAGCAAGTCTTTGTAATTAAAGGCTCCATGGCAGTTGAAACAATACACTGGAAAAAGAGTTGCAGCAATCAGCAAAGAGCAGTGTTCTAAATAATCCTCCCTACCCAGATGACATTATCTGATGATATCTGTAAAACATTCTGCTATTTTCTGACAATGAAAAGAGGGCCACTTGATAAGTGAATAGAAAGAGCTTGAGAACACATCATACTAACTGGTTAGCTTATTGAAAATGAACAGAGTAATAGTTTGTTTTTTGACATGTTAAAGGCATAGGGTGTTATAAATGGGTCTAGTAAATTTGAGGACTGGTTTAATCAGGTTGTCCTTACATTTTGATATGCTCCATATAAATATCTCCACTATCTGATATTGGCTCATAATACTAGTTGTGGTCCAATAATAATAGAACACAATATTCTGAAAAACTGGAGACTTTTTGGTTTTGTAAATCATTTGCAGTTTGAGCATTGACCTGCTAAACCCAGAAAAGTTGTGAGTTCAATCCTCGAGGGGGTACATTTAGGGATTTGGGGGAAAAAAAAAACTGTCAGGACAGTACTTTGTTCTCCTAGCGAAGGCAGGGGACTGGACTCAATGACCTTTCAAGGTCCCTTCCAGCTCTATAAGATATATATATATATATATATATATATATATATATAGACCCTCAAGGGAACAGAACCGTCCAACTACGACCAATAACCTGCCTCCCCACAACATGGAGTCCTACAGGCCATAGCCGCCAAGCTACAGGACCATATGGGCCAGTACATGAGCAAAGCTCAGAAGGGCATTGGGAACAACACCAGAGCTCAAAACACCAGTTGCCTCATAGGTAGAGCAGTCGCCCAAGACTCAAGATCTAGACAGACAATCTGAGCCAGCTGGATTGACTACAGGAAGCCTACGACTCAATGCCGCACACGTGGATCTGTGAATGTCTGCCACTATACAAAGTCAACAGGACACTAAGGACCTTCCTCAAGAACTCAATGGGACTATGGAGGACAACACTGGAAGTCAATCAAGGCAGCTTGCACAAGTGCCATCAAAGTGCGGCATATACCACAGGGTGATGCACTGTCCCCGCTGCTGTTCTGCATAGGCCTTAAACCCCCTCAGCCAGATAATCAACAAGGACTGGATACGGGTACAAGTTCAGGAGAGGAACTACCATCAGCCACCTCCCTCATGGATGACATCAACGGTATGCTAAGAATGAATGAGACATCGACTCACATCCACTGACGCGGATCTACAGTGAGGATATCAGGATAGTCATTCCGGACTGGGTGAAGTGTGGCCGGATGGTAGTGAAGAGAGCGGAAGTAGTCAAAACTGATGGGGTGGCACTACCAGTGGGCCACATACAACGTACGACCAGCTACAAGTACCTTGGCGTCCCACAGTCACATGGAAACCATGATGAGGAGGCAAGGAAGATAGCAACATCCAAGAATCACCAAAGGATAAGACAGGTCCTGAAGAGCCAGCTCAGTGGGAAGAACAAGATCCACGCCATCAACAGAAACGCCCTGCCGGTCATCAGATACCTGCCGGTAAATAAGTGAGCTGCAAAGGAGGACAGTGGAAGCTGCCGATGTGAAGACCCGGAAAGCTCCTCACAATGCACGGAGGTTTCCACCCCAAGTCCAACACCCAGAGACTGTATAACCAGCCGGAAAGAGGTGGGCAGGGCTTGTGAGCGTCAGAGCACTGTCTTGGACGAAACCGGAAACATCCAGGAGTACATCAATAAGATGGCCCCCAAAAGATGCGCTGCTGAGAGAATGCCTGAGGCAGCAGCAGACATGGGGGGAAGACCAAGAAAAGAAGTGCCATGGCAAGACAAGACTCTGCATGGGATGTACCATCGACAGATAGCTGAGGTGGCTGACCTGGAAATCCTACCAGCGGCTGGAAAAGAGCTGGCCTAAAAGACAGCACCGAGGCACTGATCATAGCAGCACAGGAACAGGCACTGGAGCACCAAATCCATTGCAAGCAGGGTCACCACACTAAGAGACCCAAGGTGCCAGACTGGCAGAGAGCCTCAGAGACAGTTCCAACACATATGGCTAGGATGTTATAAGATGCAGGCAGGAACAGCATAACACTGAACGGCACAACCAAGTGGCTGGCATTGTGGTACAGGAAACATCTCACAAGCGCTATGGCCAGACCCTCCAAGATCAGATGGGAGATTCCACAGAAGGTTGTGGAGAATAGCAGGGCGAAGTCTGTGGGACTTCCAGATCCAGACGGACAGTCGCAGGTACTGGCCAATCAACCAGACATCGGGTAATAGACAAGGACCAGAAGACATGCGGTGGTGACTAGATATAGGCAGTGCCAAGTGACAGCACACATCAGGAGAAAGGAATATGAGAAGCTGGGAAGTACAGGGCCTGAAAAGAGGAACTAGAGGATGTGGAAAGTGAAGGCCAAAGTGTGCCCAGTGGTGGTAGGAGCACTCGGGGCTGTGACCCTAAGTTGGGTGAGTGGCCAACAGATCCCAGGAACAACATTCAGAGGCTTTTTCTGGCCAGAAGAGTGCAGTGCTAGGAACAGCTAAGATACTGCGCAGAACCCTCAAACTCCCAGGCCTCTTGTAGAGGACCCGAGGTTGAGGAAGACACATACCACCCATAGAGGTGAGAGGGGAATTTTTTTTTTATATATATATATTATGTTTATTATATTATTTATTTACAATGTTATCATTTGGAAATATATCTGGTATTTGAAAATATTTAACAACTATCTCAAACAAAAGAATGGTGGCTTGTGGATTACTCCCAATTATCCAGGGGTAAACTTTGGTATTCCAAATTAAATGAACACCCAAATCGTATGGTTTTGTTTCAGATTACTGAAATTTTTAATAGATTTCCAGTTCAGATTTGTGAAACTTTTAGGATTCAGAAACATTTTCATAAATACCTGGAGGTTATTTGAGTATTCACAGATAGGATTTGATCCTCCATTCATACAAGTATAGGGGAATGTTGTAATTAACTTGTGATCCCAGCAATAGCTGCAAAATGAAGGAGATTGTTTATTCACAGATATATTTGCAAATCTGTGTTTTCACTGTTATAGTTGAGATTATCCTAAAATTGTTTTTGAGGGAAAACTGAAGATGAGTAATTGAAGCTTTTTAAGGAAATAAAATCAGGAGTCAGACAAGAAAACACAGACTCTCTTTTTAGGAAAGCCTCCAAAAAGCAGTTTGTTTTGGCAGGGAACAACAGTGATGTGTAGGTAATGAGACTGCGTTAAAGTTAAGACACTCTGAAGGGCCTCCAATTAATTTGTGTTTTTACTGACACATTACAGATTTGTGGTGTTCATGGCACCAGCTCTGAAAGTGGCTCTGATTGTTTGGCAGATGTGATGTGGATCTAATCTGAGATTTAAAACATAGGCAAATTTAATTTGAGCAGTTATCCAAGCATCTAAAACAAATGCAAAACAAGGGCACAACAAACATGCTTTAACTGGTAACTGGCTTGTAGTTCTCTGAACAAAATATAGGTTTTCAGCAGCATGTATGATATGTGTAGCTGGACACCACAGTGAAAATCAAGCTGCGTCCACTCATGTCCGTGAATGGCTCCACTTCCTTGCTGGAGCCTTTCACCATTGCCTCCCTCCTGCCAGAGCCTTTCCCTGCATTGGGAAAGATTCTGGCAGCAGGACACTGTACAACTAAAAATAGCAGTGTAGATGGGTAAGTGGAGAGCAGTGTAAGGTACATACGCATATCCTTCAGGTCTGTCTGTAGTCTACTCACCTAAACCATATCTCACTGACTACACTGCTACTTAAACTCATGATAGGGGGCTACCAAGTACATCCTCTACATGCTACCAAAAGAAGCTTGCAGTGTTGATGTAGCCCTATAGTGGTGGCCATGCATTCTAGATAAACAGAGAGATGCAGTTTAAAGAGGGTGGTAAAGATTTCAATGAGCTTCAGTGTGTCCGAGAACCAGAGTGCAGTAGAATTTTATCAAAGAAGTCTAGTAACAGAGAGACTTAAAGCAAAAGAACACTGCAGTCTAGTGCCATCTCAAAAGTGCTGCCCACTACAATGAGATAATGTGAAGCAAACACAATGGGAAAGCTCAGGTGTGTTCATTAGAATAGAAAAGCCATCAGCCATTGATGCTAATATAGATTGCCATTAACTTCAATGCAGCTACTCTGATTTACAGCAGCTGAGGATCTGGCCCAGAGAACTGAACATTCTAACTGTCGTTTAAAAAATCCATACTAAAAAATTATAACAAATGGAGGAAAAATTGTTCCTGTGTCTCATTGTGACAAAATCAGATTTTATTATTTTAATTGGAAACATGCAGCAGGGTTTATTTCATAGGATATCTCATACTTATTTTTGTGTGTCTAAAATGGTCACATTGTACAGCATGGTAAACAAACGATGCATCATATGTTCAATAGTTATACTGGGTGGCAAAATACAAAGCAGTATAATAATGGGTGCAAAATTGGACAGCTGCTCTTTCTTGGGATTGAGCTGTAAGCTTTTAAATGGTCACTAAAAATGTGATATGTGAAAAAGATGTCTTTATACGGTTGTTGAAATCCCTAGTAAAAGAGCAAAATATTTCTCTTTTGTAATGTGTAGTATGGTGTTTCTATCAGACACATTTCCATATTATTTAATAAATGCAGTCCTAGGCCCAAATCCAGAAGCTCTTAAACATTTGTTGTTAAACCCTTACTCAAGCAAAACTCCTGTGAAGCCAAAGCCCAAAGATCTTACTGATGGTTATATGATGGGTTTCCCTCCAGAGTGCCACCTGATGTACTGGGGTACCACTGAGCCCGCCTATCCCACCAGCCTGGGCTCCCTTATACTGTCCTGCTGTGCTAGGCCCTCAAGCCTCCTCCAGCACACACACAGGTAGGGACACACCCAGCTACAGAAAGACAGACACTGAAATCAGCACTGCATGGGAAGGCTTCAGCTGGGGAATTTCCCAGCATTCCATTGCATACCTCCTCTGGAGTGTAAACCCAAAATTGCATCATCTTGTGCTGTCCAGACAACTATACAGCATAAACTCTTGAAATTTGCCCCCTCGCTCATTGTGGAGCAATATATGCACAGCTTTTGCCCCCACCTCCCCAGTTATGAATTCCACAAACTGGTTTTAGAGAAAACAAAAACAAGTTTATTAAGTGATTATAAGGATTAGCAAACAGATCAAAGCAGATCACCTATCAAATGAAACAAACTCACAAACCAAACTTAAGATATTAAAGAAACTGGTTACAAGTAGGAATTTCTTACCCTAAATGTTGTTTCAGGCAGATTGCAATGGTTCTTGAAGACAAGATGCTCTTGCTTGCAGCTTAAAACTCCAAGTATTTCTTTAACAGGCCAGACACCTTTCCAGCCTCAGCTCAGCTCTTCTGCCCCCCCCCCCCCGTCTTTGTTTCTTGAATGTTTCCAGAAGTCATCCTGGGCAAGGATTCAGTGAAGAACAACCTCTCTTTATGTCACTCCCCTGCCTTAAATAGGTTTTACATATGGCGGGAATCCTTTTTTTCCCCAGTGTGGTTTCCCCCCATGGAAAAATAATGGTATTCTATCATGGAGTCCAGGAATGGGTGATTTGATCACATAATTCTGCAGTATCAAAGCAACCATGAGTCAGAGGCTCTTGGTAGCATCGCAGGAAAGCTTCCCAGGAAGGTGGGAGATTAGTATCTTCAAAGACCTATTGTTCTCTCTAATGGTCCATTGACTTGTTCCCATCTAGCAGCGAGACTAATTGCATTTCGTCTTGTGGGCATTCCCCAGGTGCAAACACTTTTGTAGTACAGATGTATAGTCAATATTCCCAACTTTAGATACAAAAATGACACATGCATACAAGTAGGATAATCATATTCAGCAAATCATAACCTTTCCAGTGACACCTCACATGACCTATCATGCACAAAATACATTATGATTAGGACACAATCATATTATAATATTTACTATGAAAAATATGGGAAGTGTCTGTTACAGCTATCCCCCTATTCCATTTTGTTTCTTACAGCTGTCCCCATACTCCATTTTGTTTTTGTTCTCCTGTGGCCTCCCCTCCCTGGCTGTTAAGTGGTTTTATCGCGAAGGAGCCATTGCCCTTCTCAAAAGGATGGCCACTTGTGCTAAGTGGGACCACCTCCCTGTTCAAAGGGTTAAGTCCTGTATCACCTTGTTAAACCTGGGCTCGGTTTTTAGGGTAGGCAATGTCCAGGAGCTGCAAGACATATTGTTTTTAAGATCTTGGGCATGATCATTAGGCCTCATGTGCTTTTGAGTCAACCTATTGCACAGGACTCTGCCCAGACATGTCTCTGTGCTCACCTACAGTTTGTCCCTGCCTTCTCTCCTCCCCTGTGACAGAGGAGCCAATCAAAATACTGGCGGGAAACTGCCTGAGTTTGCTTTAAAAAAACAGACATTTTGAAACTAACAGCAGAAAGTTCCTGCATTGCTGCCTGGTCTGATCAGCCGGGTTCTGGGGGTCCTTTCTCCGCTTCTTGTTTTTATTTGAGGTGTACCCCCATTTTTGAAAACCCCCCCCATGTAAGAACGAATTGCTGCCTGAGAGATCTCCTGATTATTGAGACCGTACCTAGCCTTCTGATGTTCTTTGCTGCTTTTTACCTTTGGCTGCTTCTTGGGGCTGGTAAGAATCCCTCTGTGAAACTCTCTATACCTTTATTTTATTATTTTAGCTGCTGGCTTTGTTCCCCCCAGCACACAGACTCAGCTAAACCTTGGGTCTATGTCTTAAAAACCTCTCCTAAACTCCGCAGCACTTTGCTGCTAAAAAATAAGGTTGTGCCGCTCTAAGCTCTGCTCCTTTGGCTTTGCCCTCTGGGCTCTTTGTTGCAGCTGTACCCAGTTGCTGCAGCCCACCATCCCTGGGCAACATACCAACTTCTCCCTCTGAAACTTCCCATAACATAAGGTTGCACCATAGTTTTGTTTTTTCTTAGTTTAATAAATATAGTAGTTAAGATTATTAGAGCTTGTAAATTTCACCTGTTGCTCCCTTGTTTTAGCTAAGTTTCACCTGCCTTTTTATAGTTTTCTTTCTTGTTGTCCCGCTATAGGTTGCCTGTTATAGTTTTGCAGAATTGTTTGAATTTTGTTTTGCCTAGTTGTTGGTTAAGATAGATAAGGTTTTTGCTGCTTCTCCCTTTGTATAACTTTGCTGTTTTTCCCCGCTCCAATTCCCCCCCCGTGTGCTTTCTCCGTGTCTCTCCTTACAACTCCTTGCTGCCACCGAACTTCCCCAAACCCCCTCTCTCTCCCTGTTATAACTTTGTCTGTTTTTCCCCCGCTCATATTTCTCCCCCTCCCCGTGTGCTTTAAAAACTCTCTCTAGCCCGTGTCCTTACCTTGCAGGGCTTCAAGTGTCTCGCTGCTTCCAGCCGCACTCTTCTCTCATTCAGTTGCCACTAATCATTCAACTCCCCCCCTCCTTTCCTTAACCAGCTTTTAGGTACACTCTTGCTATCACAAGCCTCACAAATTAAGTTCAGTAATTTTCTCTTTGCATAAATTTCACTTATCACCCATATTGCTGATATACTTTGTATTTAACATTAATACCATTGTGTTACATGTATATAAGGCCACCAAACCACTTAATACATTCTATCTAAGATTGTTAACCTTTTTATATAGAAACTACCATTTTTTTGCATTTCTTTGGTACGTTTTGCATTCTTTCACCACTTTATCTAGAATTGTTTCCTATATATAAGTTGTTTGCTATTGATGTACTGTTACTCCATTGTGTCGAACCCACTACGTACCCAACTGTTAAGAACTACCCTACACGTCAAATAAAGAAAACCCCCCCATCTGTCTATTGTAAACACCCTATACACTCCATCCCTTCGTATTTTATTGTTAAATTCCCACCACTTCCTTTTTTCCTTTAATAAAGAAATTAATTGGCACCCCACCTGTGTGATAATTGCTCCCCAAGATCCCAGATACCTGCTGGCAGGGACAGGAAGCAGTGTCACAGGTTGTATTTAATTCTGTCCTCATTCATGTGCTGATAATTCATGTAAAGTCAATGGTAGAGAGAGTTGGAAAATAGTCCCCTCTCCATGGAAAATTTCAATTTTCCAGTGAAATATTAAAAAATGAAATATTTTCAACCAAAATAGTGCCACAGTCCCTCATGGGAATTGTAGTTCAAGTGTCTCCCATTCTCTTTTATAGGCTAGCTCTGTGACCAGACTACATTTCCCATGAAGCACCACTTTCCCTCACTTAGTGAGGGGAATGTGACCATCATAGCCATTCCTGGCCATGGTGCATTATGATATATATAATACAGCCAGGCTACTCAGTCCATAGATGAGTGGAAGCATAAGGCACCTGACTACAATTCTCTGGTCAATAGGCATTGCACAGGTATAGTTGAGGCGAGACTTGTCCTTAAGTGACTATGTGCAAATCAGCTCACCACCCCCTGCTTCAGACAGACTGTATCTGAAGGGAGAGAGCCAGTTTCTCTGACTCAAGCAAGGCACCCAGTGAAGATAATGGAAGATTTAGATGCGTAAAGTGAGTAAAATCTGGCCCCAAATAGGTTTAAAAATACTTTTCTACATCTTGAGGGAGTGTGAGATTTAATTTATTAATGTTTGTAAAGTGCTCAGTGTTTAAAGTAGTGTTTTCAAAAAGTATCTTAAATTGCTACTTGTAGATTCTAAGGTGTGTTTTAAAATATCTAAAATTATTTCCAGTGAGTATTTTATATTTCAATTTACCCCCCCGCTTCTCTTGTGTTATATTGTTAAGCAAACTTCTTCCAACCCAGTGCTATAAAAGCTCACCTAGACCCACAATAATGTATCCACTGCTTCCTTGGGGAATAAGGAGAACAAAATTGAATGGTGCTCATAATTGGAACATTTAGCAAATTCTTTTGGTAGCAGTAAAGATGAGCAATCTAATGAAACTTTTTTTTGCATCGAGAAAGCTATTGCTCATCGTACTTGCTACTGTCCTAAATCGACTGTTGTTGGAATGATATTGTTTGAGAACAATTGTAGTCAGTGCATGGCTGATTAACTTTGTAAAAATAGAACTGAAACACATAATGTTAAAATTCCATATTTTGTTCTTATGAGGTGGATGGTACTTTCTACAAGAAATATCCTTAACAAGAATGCTTCTGTATGTCTTTTTCAGTAAAACAAACTTGATTGTTTAGATTCAGCAATAGTTATTTTTCTCTGATACAAAACTGCAGTCAGAGTGGTCTAATTATTTTGCTTTTTTTCAACCTCTTATAAACTTGCTTGGATACTGAACACTTTGCCTGCTTTGACAGAAAGACAAACAAATTGTTACAGCAAATCAAGACAAACCAAATGTGGTTGCTATGCATATAAGTACATGTAAGGGACTCCCACAATAGCTGTTTGCTATAGATGATGTTTTATAGTCTTAATTATATCACCACTGGAAAATCAGTGGCTGTGTATCTAAATTCATTTCCACACATTGTGTTTTTCACCCTGAGGAATAATATGGTAAATAATTACATCTGAAAACTAAAACACTGAGATTTATGTCATGCTGGTGTGTGTTTGTTGTAAAATTGACTTCCAACAAGCAATCCAATCTCTAGTAAAAGGCTCTATTCAGGCAGGGTTATAATGTCACTGAATGCTGGGTTTATTAAGAGCTGCAAGTATTTTTCTTCCTTAGTATTTAAGGGTATTGAAGAGCTTGTTAATGGGAATGGAAATGAGCTACAAATGACTATGTATATATTGTAGTGGAGTAATTCAGTAATTGCCATTCGTACTGAAACCGAGAAAAGAGAAATGTAAGAGGAAAAAATCCCTAACAGTACACTAGAGTGTATTTTCCCAGTGAAGTAGTGGGAGCCCCATTGCTGAGCCATTTAAAACAAAATTTGATGAAGGAGGGAAGAATATACGGACCAGTCCTGCATTTGCACAGGGTTGGATTAAAATGACCTAATTTCTGTTCGTCAGATCTGGAAGGCCTTACTCAGATTCTGTAATCCTTATGAATGTTGAGTAGAAATTATTTTATATGTCTAGCCACTTCCCTTATGGAAAAGTATTCTAGAATATAGTGAGGATTAAACCATTATGGTGCTAATGAAATATAATCTCTCACTGTCTTGTCACAGTCTGCTCTCTCCCTTGGCAAGAGTGGAAGCTAGCTAGGGGTGTCCCAAGAGTGACACATACTTTCCAACCAATCATGGAGTGACAATATGGCAATTTCCTGCAATATCTTTGGCAGATCTCAGTGTATTATGTTTATGTATCATGGGCCAGGAATTGTATGCAGTTCCATGGGGGGCAGATCACAGCCTTCCAGAAACTAAGAATGGGGGAGGTAGGAGGGAAGTGATTAGGCAAATTTAATTCAGATTTTAATATCTCCCAAGAGGTACCACCCCCTAGAGATACTTGCACATACTAGATTCTCCAAGGACCAACAGACAAAGAAGGGACTTTTTGATAAACAGCCTCAGTTTAAACTGACTCAGGGCTTTCCTTCTGATCCAGCAAATGGACAGGACATTCTATCCAAGGAAGGCCTCAATCCTCCTTGGGAAAGATTGGAAGGATGTGACCTACCCATGGGGGTGCTCCTTCTGAGCCAAGGCAGTTACAGATTTGTAATCACAGGAAAAAACCCTTGGTGGGGATTGAAGGACTGACTTGCCAGAGCCCTTGCTGGAGTTGGAGTGAAAGTTATTTTTATTGTTTTGAATGTTTTCTTTGTACTGATTGCACCCCCAATAATAAATGTGCGTGCTTAGAACAAGCAGTGTATTAATTTGTACTTATGGACAATTATGCTGTTTATAGCCTCTGAGGAGAAGACAAAGCAGGCCCGCTTGGGCTGTTTGACCTGCTGGGCAAATCAGTATAGGCAGGGATCTTTGCAGCCTGGAAAAACCCTAGTGAGGAGGGAGAGAGATGTGTGCCTCTGCTCAAGAGAGGGGATGGCTAGGGATGTGGAAGTCTGAGAGCGGGTGCACCATAGAGGGAGAGATACAGATGCAGTTGCACTGAGCTGTGACACATGGTCCACCTTTATGTTGGACAGTGTGATTGTTGGCCTGTTTTAGCTGATCACTCTTCTTAGGCTGAAACAGAGGACAGGTGGGCTAGCCTTTCTCCCTCTCCAACACAGCAAGGGTTTCCTCCTTACCCCCTAACTCCTGGTAAGTGAAGGAATGAGATTGCTTTTTATAGAAATGTCTCTTGGGCCCAGTCCTGCTTCCACTGAAAATGATGTGAATGGGATCAGGCCCTGGCTCAAGCACAAATAGAAATGGTATGTTTAGCATATTCCCTCTTGGTATAACTTATTTAAGAACATAGTACCTGCTTTTTCTCTTTTATACTTTAACTGACATAACTATTTCAGTAGAATGACCCCCCCCACACATACACCCCAAATCTCTGGGTGTGGGTGGGGGACATACACTGGCTGTTTTGCTGTAAGTTGCTTTTTCTTTGTGGAAGGTCACATATGCTATAGCTGTCAGAGTGTAGGAAATCAGATTTGCATCTTATTACAGCTCACTCTGACAAATGTTAGTTGGTAGGATTCACTTCCGTTGTTGGGCTCTGATTTTATTATACAAGTGTAAAGCTAAAGAGCCCTCAGCCTATAATGATGATTGTCTCTTGCGGTATTTGGAAGATTTCTCACAGTAAATTCCCAAATAAACCACAGGAAAGACATAAGGTAAGAAACTTAATTCAGCCTCCATGGTATCGCTGTAAAATCTTAAGAATTCTTCAGACTTCATTGAAAGGGTGAAGATTAATTGTAAAGCACTTCCCCGCCCCCTTTTTTACTGCTCTGATCAGGGTAGTTGTCATGTCTGAACTTTAACTATGAGATATAAACTGCTTCTGTGCTTGGTAATTTATTTCCTACTATCTGGCATGAGCCATTGTTAATATATCAGGAGGACAACAGAGATGGATTGCCTTTATGAAATGTTTATAATACCAGTTGTAGGGAAGTAATCATTAGATTTGCATATGCAAAAGTACAAAGTCCATCTGATATGAAAGTTAGTCACAAATGGTTAGCTCTCAAAACCAAAGCAATTTTTAATGCAGTGTTTTGGACTACTGCATGTATTAGTTCTTTCATCAACATTACTGGAGATAAATTTAACTCAGAGTTCTTGGTCCTCCAGTTTCAAGAGAAGACAGGGTATGTAATGGTAGGAAATTAATAAAATGAGGGACTTCTGAGATGGAGGTCATTCTTTGGGTCTCTCCTTAAGTACTTGATGTCTGGTGTCTCTGTATTCACACTGAAATTACCATGTTAAGTTACAGGGCCCAGATAACATATAAATGCAATTTATCTTTTAATCTATTTGCCATATTGGTGCTACTTGTGTATGGATTTTTGTTAAGTATCCTTGTAACAGTCAGATTTGTTGTCAAATGAGGACAAGTAGGAACATGTTCCCAGAACTGGACTTTATTGGCCCAAGAAAGAATTCAGAGTGGTAGCCTTGTTACTCTGTATCAGCAAAAAGAACTGCATGCATCTGATGAAGTGGGTTTTAGCCCACGAAAGCTTATGCTCAAATAAATTTGTTAGTCTCTAAGGTTCTTTTTTCCAAGAAAGAATGCTGAGCTTGCATGGTCCTGTTCAGTTTCTCTGTTTGCTGTTAGTCTCTTCAGTGTCTTTCCTTTTCGTTGCAAGCAACAGTGAGACAGCAAACCAGGGAAGTAGCTGACAAGCTCCATCCAGACACTGTAAAACCTGGCTGCAGCTTGGGTGATAACGAATAATGTCTTCAAAACCCCATATATAAAAGATTAAGACAAATGACTGTCATAATATAAATTGCCCTGTATATTTTAAAGTAACAATTAAGGGCAACATCACCAATAAATGATTAATAAAAATCTTCATATATGATATATCATGATGTGGAATGTAAGACAAGTATAAATTATTTTAAAATGTTTAGTAATTAAGTATACATCCATCTATTGCCAAGTTTTTATAACCTGAAATATTTGCCACAGTTTGTGATTGGATGACAGTATCTCAACATGTAGGAGGGATAACTGTTCATGTCATAATGCCACTTGGCAAATAGAATAGTCAGGTTGCTGAGGTTCAAATTCAGTCCTCCGCAATAGTTTCCAGTGAACAAAAGTCCTTGTTCCAAAAATATTAATACCTTGAAGCAAGTCAAGAGAAAATCTATTACTGAACTGGGCTCTCAGATCCTTGTTTCAATAAATATTTAATGAAAAGCTGAGAACCAAAATAAATCATATACATAAATAGAAGCATGTTTGTGTTTTGTTTTTTCTCAATTTATAGCAGAGGGTGTCCACTGGGAATATATACCTCAGCTTTGTGGAGAGATGGATGAATTCACAGATGTATTTGCATATGCATCAGATACCAGATTACAGCCCCCTTGCTGTCAGACACCACTTTCTGGAACACACCAGGCACACCCTATATTTTATTTGAGCCCATTTTTGAAATGGTTCATTTATGGAACAAGAACCCCAAAGAAAAAGTAAACACATTTTTCTTTGTAAAGATGGAGGAAATAGCTACATAATTTCCAAGCAGAAGTGGGACATTGGGAAAACAAGACCTTTTTCTTGGGCCTCTTAAAGGAACAAATATAGAAGTAATCAATCTTCAAAGTTTATTTTTATTTATCTTTATTCCTATTCATTAAGGGCTTAATCCTGAATCTACCGAAGTTGATGGGATTTTGGTAAGTGCAGGATCAGGCCTGATGTTCAATCTTCATGGTTGCTTGTGTTATGTGAGAGCCTTCTGCTCCTCCCCTTCGTCCCCCCTGGCTTTTTATTCATATACACCAAGCAAATAAGTATTGTCTTTACTTTTAGATAGTGCACTATAGCTCTTAGCACCTTTTTTATACACCATTACAAGGAAGTTAAAAATGGATACTGAACAATAATATTTAGCTGATTTGCTGATTCCATTATGTAAATATATATAAAACTTGATTTCATTTATCTGTGCAGAGCTCACATGATATACATTCTGTTGACATTGATATTGTGCAAGTAATTTTATTTAAAAAAATAGTCTGAACATTTTGACAAGAGACGGTTTAGTTTGGTAAAACTTTAATCACGCTTTCAATATATTCTAGTCAAGGTCATTCTTATTTGGACAAATCAAAGATTCTGGGCAGGATTTTCTACTCCATCCTACCTGGGTTAGGATGTAGTGGAGGGGGGATTGCAAGAAACTAGTGTCAGCTTTTGGTACAGAGTCACCTGCCTTGGTGCTAGCTAGGACTGCAGATGGGACACCCCAAACTTACTCCACTGGAGACTTCAGGCCAATGGAAAATAAGACTGAGCAGAACCCTGCTTCTCAACACACTGCCCTCCTTGCTGTACCCTCAGAATGTCCTCAACATACAATCCACATCTTAAATAAGGGGAACAGGTGGAGAGTATCATAGACTCATAGGTCAGAAGGGACCAGTATGATCATCTAGTCTGACCTCCTGCACAAGGCAGGCCACAAAACCCTACCCATACACATTTATAACAACCCCTAACCCATGACTGAGTTATTGAAATCCTCAAAATTGTGGTTTGAAGACCTCAAGCTGCAGAGAATCCACCAGCAAGCGACCCATGCCCCACGCTGCAGAGGAAGGCGAAAAACCTCCAGGGCCTCTGCCAATCCACCCTGGAGGAAAATTCCTTCCCGACCCCAAATATGGCGATCAGCTAAACCCTGAGCATGTGGGCAAGACTCACCAGCCAGCACCCAATTCAGGACAAATTGCTTAGACCAGGGCAGTTACAGCACAAAGCTGGAGTTCCTTTACTATTGAGGCAAACTAAACCAGCCAAACAGAGAGGACTTTGGTTTTACCCCACTGGCTAACCATAAGTCACACAAGCAATTCCCTTAGACACTCCAGTTTCCCAGTATCACCACCAGTGCCACTCTTTATGGGGATGAATGGTTATGAAAACCAACACCCCAATAAAAGGAAAAAGGTTCTCCCGATCTCAAAGGACCAAGCCCCAGACCCAGGTCAAAATACAATTCTGATCTTACCCAGAAATCACACTGTTGCCAGTCTTTAGAATCTAAAATCTAAAGGTTTATTCATAAAAGGAAAAAGATATAGATGAGAGCTAAAATTGGTTACATGGAATCAATTACACACAGTAATGGCAAAGTTCTTGGTTCAGGCTTGTAGTAGTGATGGAATAAATTGCAGGTTCAAATTAAGTCTCTGGAGTGCATCCACAGCTGGGATTGGTCATTCAGTCCTTTTGTTCAGAGCTTGAGTTTGTAGCAAAGTCCCTCCAAAGGCAAGAAGCGGGACTGAAGACAAGATAAAAGAGATACAGCAGCCTTTTATAGTCTCTTGCCTGTGAAAAGACACCTTTTGTTCTTACTGTGGAAAATCACAGTAGCAAGATGGAGTCTGGAGTCACATGGGCAAGTCACATGTCCATGCATGACTCAGTTTGCAGCCCAGTGCCATTGTTTACATGTTAGTTGAATCTGCTTACGTGAATTTGCAGCTATTGTTTCTTAAACAGTTGCTTATGCTGAATCTCTTATATGGTAGTGTGAATGGGTCCAGAGTCCGCCTCCTAACAATTGCCATATCTTGCGGAGAACACACAGCATGGGAGAAGGGGTGGGGCCTCCTGAGCCCAGAGCTGCTCTTCAACCATTTGCTATGTAGTGAGAGAGTTACTCACCCCATCCCACATCGTCATTCTAAGCTTCTGTGCCAGGGCACTGTCTTGCGGTCCTTGCACTTCCCTGACTCTCCTAAAAAAAAAAAAAAGTCTGAATTTTTATGGTCCTTCCCAGCCCTATCAAATAGCTGTAAGCTATCAGGTTGCAAGGACAGGTACCAACACATGATAATAGTTTCGGTATCCTTCACAGAGTATAGCCACTGTAACGGTGCATGGTCTGTCACCAAATAAAAAGGTTTCCCCTTAAATAATATCTTTAGGCATCCACAGCCCATTTTACTGCTAGGGCCGCCTTCTCAATGACCGAGTAGGATGTTTCTTGTGGGAATAGCTTCCGACTGAGGTACAGTGTGGAGTGCTCTTCTCTATCAATATTGGGAAAGCATCACCGCCATTCCTACATCCGAGGCATCCATTTGTAGCGTGAGCCTCTTGGTGAAGTCGGGGTGTGTGAGCACTGGCCTTTGGCTCAGTTTCTCTTTTAGCTCCCGGCATGCCTTATCACAGGCCATGGTCGTCTTCAGGCTGGTGTCCTTTATTGGGTCAGTCAGGGGCATTGCAATAGTGGCAAAATTGGGCAAAAGGCATCTGTAGTACCTGGCAAGGCCTATGAAGTAAAACCAGCTTTTTTTGTGGATGGTATAGAGCATTGTTCCAGGGCCTGTGCTTTGCTGACGAGTGGTGTTAGACACCCTCCCCCAGCTTAATAGCCCAAGTATGTCACCTACTGGCTAGCAAGCTGTTATGGTTGGTTCTGTTGGGATTGCAGGAAGTTCTCCCGAACAAATGTCCCTAGTGGTCCAAATCCTCCTGCATGTGGATTATGTATTGGACCACACTGGCCTTAAGGGGTGGCTGCTCCTTTCATGTCTCCCGGAATAGGTCCAATATCCCATGGGGTTCTCTCCTGTACAGAGTCTCAAATGGTGAGAACCCTATGGAAGCTTGTGGGACCTCATGGATGGCAAAAAGAAGGGGTGAGAACAGCCGGTCCCAACACTGCGGGTCCTTGGGGATGAACTTCACAGCATCTTTTTTAGGGTTTTATTGAAACACTTGACTAGCCCATCTGTCTGAGGGTGATAGGCTGACATCTTTAACAGGCCACATAGCTCCTTCATCTGTTTCAATGTCATGTTGGTCCCCTATGTGCCTAAGAACTCCATGGTACCCTAACCTGGGTAAGTAGCTTCAGCAGCTCAGGGGCAATATGAGTGGCTGTGCTGACTTGAAGGGGGAAGGCCTTGGTGTACTGGGTGGCATAGTCACCTATCACTAGGATGTACTGGTACCCACTCATCATCTTATCCAGTGGTCCTACCAGATCCATGCCAATTCTTTCGAAGAGAGTCGCAACCACTGGGAAAGGGATAAGCATGGCTTTCAAGGGTTTGTGGGCCCAGTAATTTGCTACTTGGGGCATGAAGTGCATTAGTCCTTGACTTCAATGTGTATCCCCAGCCGTTAAAACCTAAGGATTACCTGGTCAAGGGTCTTCTCTTGCCTTAAGTGCCTCCCCAGAGTATTGTATGTGCCAGTTGTAGCACCTGTCATTGCAGCTCCTTTGGGAGTAGGAGCTGGGGCTGTATTTCTCCTGTTTGGGCATCTTTGGCCATCCAGTACAGCCTCTCCTCCCTTAGCACAAAGTGGTGCCATATTTTCAGCAACAGCAAGTCTACCACTTCCTGGTTCACGCTCGCGAGCTGCTCATATGCTAGGCTCAGCATCATGTAGTTGTCCTGCTCACTTATAAAATCTATATCAGCTGTCAGCAAGTCCAAATCTTGAGTTCAGAGGGTGTTCTACCTCTCTGGTGGTGGTTCCTATTGAGAGGTACCCTCTCTGGGGTCTTCTTTGTCCCTGACTAGAGCTACATTTCCTGACCCTGGGGACTCACAGTTCCTCCCCAGGAGTCTTCTTCCCTCAGAGGGTCATTACCCCAGGATTTTATAATCTCCTTAAAACCTTCCAAGTCTCGACCCAGAATCACTGGGTAAGCCAGTGCAGGGTTTACCCCAACCTGCGCTTTACTTGAGTGCTTGCCTATCATGAGCTGCTCTTCTCTTGTGGGATACGAGCGTATATCTCCCTGGACACACTGTAAATAGATGGTATCTAGGTTATCTCCCAACCTGGCTACTTGCTCTTGGACCATTGTCTGGCTACACTTGGAGTCTATCAACACCAGCGTGGCCATCCTGTTATTCTGTACAGGAGTTACAATTTTGGCTGGCTTTCCTTCTGGCCTGGGTGTTTGCTGGCCAGATCTGCCTGTAGGATGCTCCTGATGGAAATGGCCTGGCCACCTGCGTGACAAGCAGGGCCCAGCCAGGGTGCTCACTCTAGCCCTTACCAATGTTGGAGGTGGTGGGGCATCCTCCTGGGTTCCCCCTTGGGCCTGGGTTTCTTCTTAGGGTTCTTGGCCTCTTGGGCCCCAAATCCCACTCAAACTGTGGTTGGATTGTCAGTCAGGGTCTAACTTTGAGTTCACTGGGGCACACCACCATCGGTAGTCTCTGGTCACGATATGGCTCTTGTGGTACTATCTGCCATCAGGAAGTTTTCCACCAGCCTAATTGCATCAGCCAAGTTCCTAGGTCAGTGTCGTAACATCATTCCCGGCTGTTGGTGGGGAGAATCTATGTAAATTGCACCAATCCTACCTTTTCAGCAATCTATTCCCTGTCTGCTTTTTTGGGTTGAAGCCACCTCTAGCAGTGTTCCTTAAGGCACTAGGCCACTGCTTGCAACCGGGTACCCTGAGGAAATCTTTCTCAGTGGAAGCATTGCGAGTGGGTTTCGGTGGAGATATCGAATACATCTAGGATGGTAACCTTGACCCTAATGTAGTCTTGAGCCTTTGCCATGTCAAGGCTGTGGTAGGCAGGTTGGGCCAGAACCATAAGGTATGGAGCTAGCAGGATAGATCCCAGTGTTCTGTGAATCCTCAAGCAGGAATTATTTTGGTTCATACCTGGAGCCACCTTCATGAGCTTCACTAAGAGGCTGGTGGTTGCATGGCATTTGGGGACTCTGCTGCATTGCTGCTAGTTCCCAGATGAGCTGTTGTTGTCAGTCTATGTGGTGGTGGGCAGCCATCTTCTGGAAAAGCTGAGTCTGCTGCAGTGGCTGCTGGGCTGCTTGCTGTTGCTGGCTGTCCATCAGCCATGTCAGCAATTTGTCAATCTCTATCTTTCTTCTTCCTCTCTCTCTTTTGCTCTCTCCCTTTGTCTCACTGTGGACCTTGGTCATGATGCCTGCATTCTCCACCAGTTGTGAATGGATCTGGAGTTCACTGCCTAGCAGTCACCATCTCTGGCAGCCACCCTGCTTAGAGGTCGCCATCTCTGATGGCCATCCCACCTCCAAGTAGAGCACACTCAACATGGGCAAAGGACAGAGTTGTGCTTCGACACTTTGCTGTCCAGTGAAGGGTTTATACATGACATCACAAGCAGTTATGTTTTTTTTCTCTCTCTCTCTGCAATACAGAGTCAATCAACCATCATGGCTCCAGCTGTGTGCATGTCTGTATTTATAATTGGGTATTTGTGCTATGTCCACAATACACAACAGTAGTCATATGGTGAGTTTTTTGATGGCTTTCTTGCTTTACTTTTACTTTTCTCAGAGGTTTTTCTCTCATTCACTTGTTGTATCTTGTCATATCCTTGAATGTGGGCCTTTGGGGTTCTGTACAACACATTACACAATGATCATTGATCAGTCCCTACTGTTATACAAGTAATAATATTAAATCCTAAATTTTAATGTGGGCACAGTGAACTGAAGAATCTAGCCCTCTAGTTTTAACCTACTGAAGAATTCACAATATCACACTGTGCTGATGCCCTTTCTGGTTAGTGGTTATAGTCAAATTAAACTTTGACTCTATGCTCATTCTTTTGAAATATCCTGTTGCCCTTGGTGAAGAAATGAATAGGATTAACTCTGTGTTGCCATTATAAACCCTGTTTGCAACTGTGGCAAAATGTTGTTATTCTAGGCCGGAACTTGGCATCCAACTCTGCTACAAGGGACAAGTGATTAAAAAGACTTCTCCTTTTGGTCAGTTCAGGATACTGGAAGAAATCTGAGCAGAATGTAGACCTAGGCTTAACAGTTTGGTGAGTCCATCCTTATGCAAGGCAAATGCAGTGATCCATTTGCAGTACGCTTTGGGTACAGTCTCTGCACCCCTGCTTTGCTTATCCACCAGCACTGAGTTATGCAAAGTGCCTTTCATTGGCTCTCCAATGCTAATTCCGCACTTAGTGAACAAATAGCATTTAGTTTTGTTGTACTTTTGGAGTTTTACTGACACACCAAGGAACAAGGCCGGGGACCCATGGCGTGTGAAAGAGGAATGTGATTCTGTTTCATGTAGAAGGACTTTGCTGCTGGCCTGGGGCAGCTGGGCCCAGGCACTTTGAAGAAGCCAGCTGGGAGAAGCCAGTTTGGGGCCTGTCCAGTTACAGCTGGGTTTGGATGCCCCAGAAAGTATTGAATTCTTAAGTGACCTGGCTGGAGGGCTAGGCCATGGAAGACCCCAATGGAGGTGATTAACAGGAGGAGACGATCAAGGGGAAAGCCCAGCAACCCTGCACCCAGCCACAAAGGGCCACAGCAGGTGAGTCGCTTCTGTACACATGGAGCTTGCTCTGGAGCAGGACTCTACAACAAATGTATCAAATATATGCTGCTGTCAGTGCTATTTGAGAACACTGTACTGCTGCACCCCCACCAGTGAGTCTGTAAATTTCTAGTTGTTACAGGTAGGCACTGTCATAACTATAAAAGGAAGGGAACAGCCCTCCTGTGTACAATACTATAAAATCCCTCCTGGCCAGAGACACCAAAATCCTTTTACCTGTAAAGGGTTAAGAAGCTCAGGTAACCTGACTGACACCTGATCCAAAGGACCAATAAGGGGACAAGATACTTTCAAATCTTGGTGCGGAGAAGGCTTTTGTTTGTGTGCTTTTTGTTTGGGGTTGTTTGCTTGGAACTAAGCGGACCAGACATCAATCCATGCTCTCCAAATATTTCTGAACCAATCTCTCATATTTCAACTTGTAAGTAACAGCCAGGCAGGCATGTTAGTTATCTTTTGTTTTCTCAACTTGTAAATGTCCTTTTTGCTGAGAGATTTACCTCTGTTTGCTGTACTGTGATCCTAAGGCTAGAGAGGGTTCCTCTGGGCTCTCTGAATCTGATTACCATGTAAAGTTATTTTCCATACTGATTTTACAAAGATGATTGTTTACCCTTTCTTTAATTAAATTTTTTTTTTTTTTAAGAACCTGATTGATTTTTCCTTGTTTTAAGATCCAAGGGGGTTGGATCTGCACTCACCAGGAACTGGTGGGGGGAAAGGAGAGGGAATGGTTAATTTCTCCTTGTTTGAAGATCCAAGGGTTTGGATCTGTGTTCACTAGGAACTTGGTGGAGAAGTCTCTCAAGGCTAGTGGGAGGGAGATAGTCTGGGGGGAAGGTAGACAGACTTTCCCAAATAACTCTTAAAGGATTTGGGTGGTGGCAGTAAAACCAGATCTAAGCTGGTAATTAAGCTTAGAGGTTCTCATGCAGGTCCCTACATCTGTACCCTAGAGTTCAGAGTGGGAAAGAAACCTTGACAGGCACCTTGCCCACAACAGGATTGGAAACACCCATCAGTTCTCCATAAATCAGATAGAATTGCCATCTGGGGTGTCAATTAAGTTTTCTGGTCCAGGATACTGGATAGTCTTTTAGTCAGGGAGTCTGATCCAGCACCCTTTGCATAAAAACTCCTGCTAACCTCAGTAGGACTTTTGAGCCTCTCAAGGACTCAGTCTTGTGAGGTTTCTGCTTCTTTGTAAATGTATATTAGAATGACTTCGGTAAGAACACTCTCAGAGACCTAAACCTTGAATATGTGCAGTAACATAAGTTTTATATGCAAAACTGAACAGTATGGGCCAAATCCTGCTGTCAGTGAAGTTAACAGGAAATTTGCTATTGGCTTCAGTGGAACTGGGATTTGGCCCTATGTTAGTTTAAAAAAAAATCTGATGAGTGGCTTCTGTTTTCAGATTAATTGAAATACAAGATGAAAGTATAATTATACTCTTTGATTCTTTCTTTGGATGTGTCCTTGCTTCTTGGAAGAATTCCAGCAGGTTTTGTTGGGGTTTATTGTTCAGGTAACTTAAGATAGTTGCTGCCTGTGCTAAGGGAAGAGAAAAGAGGAAAAGACTGAACTTTTATGATATGAGGTTCCTTGAAAAGTATATTGTACATTATACTGATTGTGTGACATTGTCTCTCTTTATGCTAAAGGAATATGTCAGTGAAGAAGAAATTTTAACGCGTTTTAAAACATCACCTTTGAGTACTACTTCAGCGGCTTTGAAAGAATTCTCTCATAATCCTAGGTAAACAAGATACAGTTTAAACAAATGGAGATGTATATAATGGCCTGATTCTGAACTCCTGATTCAGGCCTAGGTTCTATTCTGTTCAGGGCTCTAAATGAGAAATCTGGTGCAAAACGCTAAACCCACCTCTCTATGTATATATTTACCAAAAGGAACAAGAAGGTCCACAAACCACTTTTTTAGAAAAGTGCCCATGAATGTTTTTCCTTTTTTAGGGCCTTTGAATTTCACTGGAATTTTGCCTTTAAGTTCAATGAGGCCAGGATTTCACCCATTGAGTAAAATAGGAGCAGGATCAGGGCCTTAAAGACAAATAGAAATTGGAGGGGGGAAAATGTTTAAATAGCATGGGAGTACTAATATAAGCATATTATTTAAATGCAGGAAGGAGCCATTCTGGGAAAAAATAATAAATATCTCTCACATTAGAGGCTTGATCTTCTAGGTAGTGCATATATGGAACAAGGCAATGAAAGTTCAGTATACAGCAGCTTCAGTACCGAACCTTGAGATTATGATATTAAACTAAAAAATACCCCCAAAATTTTGAGTGAACTACTAGCCCAAATGAAATCCAGGGCAAAGCTCCCACTGACTTCAGCAGAGCGAGTAGTATCCCAGGAAGTTGCAGGTTAAATTTGATACTTAGTTCTAAACTTGTCATGGTGTACTAAAGAAAAATAAAAAGTACAAGGAACATGAGTTAGAGATGGTGAAGCAGATTTAACTGTGGACTTCCTCCTTATGTGTTGGGTTAATGTTAATTAAACACTCTGTAATCTCTTTGCATTCTTCTTCCTTCTGAACTTTTCTTGTTCGGCTTCTAATTTTATTCTTCTCAAGTACATTAGTTAGAGTCAGCGGCTCTGCTCTGCTTTTGCCGCCATGCGATAGCACAGAAGTTTACTTGAACTTCATCATTGGTTTTCTCTAGCAATTTTATATTATTAATTTGTTTAAATTAATGGAAAAAGGCAACAAGTTACATTAAAAAGTTGTCACAGGAACTCTTGTCAGCAGCTTAAGTGCATTTTTAAGACTGTTAGTCACACTGGCATAGGTCAAAGGGCAAAATAGGTTCTAAGGTATTTTCAGTTAACCTTAATGAAATATTGAGCCAACAGTTCAAAAGGTTTCCAAATCCATTTGTAGAGCGCTTATATGAAAAAAAGTGGCCTGATTTTATCAAAGGTGCTTTGCAGTCACAGCAGCCAATGAAGTCAGTGGGATTTCTCACAGTAATAAAAACTGTTGTCAGTGCCACTGAGTATATCTGTGAATTGCTTCTGTGGTGTTTGTGCAGCTTTGGCATTAGCTGCTTAGGTTTAGATGGAGCCCCATCCTTCTTGCCTAGTCTCCTTTCCCAATAGGTTCTGCCGTTCCCATTAAACCTAAAAGCCTTCTCCCTACACCATCATTTTACCATGCATTGAGACCCTAAGTTCTGCTTGTCTTTCTGGCCCTGTATGTGCTGCTGGAAGCATTTCAGAGAATGATACCACAGATTTCCTGGACTTTAATCTCTTACCTAGCAGCCTAAATTTGACCTCCTTTGTATTACTGTAGTGCTTTGCCTCCCTTGTCATGGATCAAGACTCCTTTGTGCTAGATGCTGTAAAACACAAAACAAAAAATGCCACAAAGAGCCTACAGACTAAGACCAGAGATAATTGATGGATACACAACAGTGGAGGAAGACACATAAACAATAGGACAATACTGGTCACCCTGATAAGCGGTGGTCTTAGCAGCCTAACTGATATTAATTCCCTTTGTCTATCTTGATAAAAGGAGTTTGTTGGTTCCATCCCAGCTGAGCTAGCACTTGATCCGGCACCCTCTGAAGTCAATGGTAAAGCCTCCACTCACTTCCAAGAGGCAAGGACGGGCTGGAAGCGCTAGATACCATATAAAAGGGCAGTATAGCCCAATCCAGTTGGCTATGTTATGTGTGACTGTTTCTGATATGATTTCTGTGCTTCTAAGCAGAGACTGCCTAATGTGACCATAGTAGCAAAATCTACATTTGATAAACATAATGAAATGAGGTATAACTGATAGGAAGAAATCAGACAACAAAAAGTTAAACTATTGTGGATGATCCCAATGGTCAAACAACTTGAGGCAGCTAGGTGGTGGTACCGACATGAACCATGCCCTTGCTTTGTCATGGAGCATCAATTGGAAATAATAGCTGCCAGTTCTTGAGTTCAAGTGCCCCTCTCCCCAGTCCCCCACCTTTGACTTTGACAGCAGTTGCAGACAAAGAGAGGCTCCAAAGGCAGCAAACAAAGACTGGGACTGTGGGGAGAAGATAAACCGCTTGTATAATTCCATGAAACAAGATGGCTTGATCCTTAGAAATGTGTTTAGGTAAAGAGTTTGTGCAGTCTTCCAATCCTGCCTCCTGCCCCCCCGCCTCGGAAAAAGGCAGATACAAAGGAACTAGAGTTGAATCGGACTCAGTCAGAGGTTGTGTATATGTGCATGCACACTCTGGGTCAGAGGACATATCATCTATCCTAAGAAGTACTTTGCAGTATCTGTGAGTGTATAGAACCATAGAAAGGCAGGGCTAGAAGGGACCTTCAGAGGTCCTTTAGTCTAACATATTTTGGGATGTGACTGTAATAGGTAAAGTACTATAGACCCTAATTATTTTTTTTATCTAAGCTCAGTTTTCCTTACAAAAAAGGAAATAACTATTTTTAAAGTTCAAAGCTTCCTGACTACTTTTGAAGTCATGTCAACATGTTCTTAGGGAAGGCTATGATCT
Organism: Chelonoidis abingdonii; assembly: GCF_003597395.2. Classification (NCBI taxonomy): domain Eukaryota; kingdom Metazoa; phylum Chordata; order Testudines; family Testudinidae; genus Chelonoidis; species Chelonoidis abingdonii. Next base: position 97,985,413 of record NC_133773.1, read on the forward strand.
GGACTACTGTCCTCCAGGATTAAAAGTAAATTAATGAAAAATCAGTGTGGTGCTTTCAGCAATGTTCTTTCAGTTTTTCTTTGTGATTTGCTATCTTCTGTGTGCGCGCAGGGGAAGTTGGGGGTGGGTAGGAGGAGAGGCAAAAAAAGAAGCTATCACTGTAAAGTACAAGCATGTCATCCTTATCTGACTCAGGTAACAGAAACTGAGGCCCTGATGCAACAAGGTACTCTGTGAAGGCAAAACACTTTGCAAAATCAGAGCGGAGCATGCTGAATTATTAGAATATGGCACAGAGCTCCATTAATTAGAGAGCTTTGGGCTTGAAAATATAAAATAGTTTTGAATTTAGATGTTATGGTTTTCCAGCTTTTCTAAAGGGAACAGGGCTAACAAGGTTTCAGAATAGTACTTTACATGCAATTATTTACAACTGAACAACTTCTGTTTTCCCTTCAGCTATCTGTATTTAACAACAGAGAAGAACAATTAGACCACAGTTCAAAACAGGTTTCAGAGTAGCAGCCGTGTTAGTCTGTATCCGCAAAAAGAACAGGAGTACTTGTGGCATCTTAGAGACTAACAAATTTATTTCAGCATAAGCTTTCATGGGCTGCAGCTCACTTCTTCAGATACATAGAATGGAACACACAGACAGAAGATATTTATACATAGAGAGAACATGAAAAGGTGGAAGTACGCATACCAACTGTAAGAGTCCAATCGAGATGAGCTATCATCAGCAGGAGAAAAAAACCTTTGAAGTGATGATCAAGATGACCCATAGAAGGCGTGAGGAGAACTTAACATGGGAAAATAGATTCAATTAGTGTAATGACCCAATCATTCCCAGTCTAATTTGCATATTCATTCTAGTTCAGCAGTCTCTCTTTGGAGTCTGTTTTTGAAGTTTTTTTGTTGTAAAATTGCCACCTTCAAGTCTGTCATTGAGTGGTTGGAGAGGTCGAAGTATTCTCCCACTGTTTTTTGAATGTTATGATTCCTGATGTCAGATTTATGTCCATTTATTCTTTTGCAAAGAGACTGTCCGGTTTAGCCAATGTGCATGGCAGAGGGGCATTGCTGGCACATGATGGCATATATCACGTTGGTAGATGTTTCACTCTCACTGTGAACATAAGTTACACCATTATCAAGTAGCAACTATCCCACATATATTTTAAAAATAAAGGAAAATTAAATAACTTTCTGCAGTTTGCACATCCTTTTTTATACTGTGCTAATCTCTTTTTGACCTAACAATCTGCCAAACATATTTAATTATGCCCTTGCTATGGAGTTTTATCTGTATATTCTATGCAATGTTCACTGCTCAGACATTCTACATCCTTAAGTGATCGGAGGGATTACTGTTGAGTGATAGATATCAGTTTCATCTCCCTACTATGAGCGTAGCATTTCCATTCCCTGACAGACAGAGGAAGAGAAGCATATAATATATCATTTATCTCCTCTATTGGGTTGTATATTAGCTGACATCCATGAGATAATTATCATATTGCATTATTATAGCTGATCACAGATAGCAAAATTCAGTTCAGGTATAGAAGTATATGAAAACAAGAGTCTTAAATCTTCATACTTTGCCTTGTAGGAAAGTATAGCTGTTCTTGGAAACCTCTGGATCTAAGATGGTGCTTAGATATCATAATTCTAGACTTGGTATAAGAAGCTAAATCTCTAGTAATAGAAAGATAAACATCTGAAAAAGATTTACGTTTGGAGATTGTAGAAAGACTCTCTATTTAGTTACAGTTTGTGTCCCATTTCCTTCCTAATTTGCATTCTCCTTCACATTTCAATCTCTATCAGTAAAGAGAAAAATAATGCCATTTTAATTTTTTTTTAAATTATACTTTAAGTTGGGCAGTGACTAGTGGGCCTTTAATTAGGGAGAGATGGAAAGACCAGCCATTCAACTGCTGAATATTGAAAAGGTCAAAGTATTATAGTACACTACTATAATTGATGGATTGTCTCAGATACTCTAAAGATTAGCACACTTGTGGGGGAAAAATGTTAATTCTTTGGAAAAAGTCAGAAAATTATTAAAGTTATTCACATTTGGCTGAGATAAGTGTTCTGAAAGATCTGTTTTGCTCTTTCACTTTACATGTATATGGATACTTAAATACACAGAGCAGACAAGAATATACATTTATCATTTTCATAGTGTTTTTCAAACATTAATGAATTAATCCACAACTTTGTAAGGTATTTTTAATGTTTTTTCCTGTTTTACAAGTGAGAAATGGAGGCAAAGAGTGAAATCTTAGCCCCATTGATAGCAAAATTCCTTCAGTAGGGCCAGAATTTCATCCACAGAGTCTGTAGTTTACACATGGCTAAAGAGAGAGTCAGTGAATTCCAGTGCCAGAATTAGAACTCAGCTGGTCCAGAGCCCTACTTCTTTCTTCACACCATTAGACCACGTGTCTCACATGCTACACTTGAACCTCAAATACTAAATTATATTCATGGGCCATTCCCCTCTCAAATGCACAATTATCCATGCCTTTGCCTCTTCGTGATCAGAATGCTATTATGTGGGGCTATACTTGGGTGCATTCAGAATCTGAAACAAGTGCAGAATGCTGTGGAGTTGCTCTTTGTGAGCACAATAACCAGTGTTCTGGGATCTACGCTGGATGCCAATGAGCATCCAGATGCAATTCCAGGTGTTGGTTTTAACCTATATTTCTTTAAAATGGCTTAGAAACTAATTATCCGAGGCAGCACCTTTCTCCCCTTGACATACTGCTACAGTTGAGAGCAGCTGAAATGCTTGAGCTAGAGTCTCGTTAATATAAACAAGAAGGAGCTGCTGGGAAGTTGTTCTCTGAGTGGGGGAGGGACCAGGGAGACAGGCAATCTGACTCCTCTTCATAGCTCACTCCTCTTTTGGTCTGCCAGCGCCTGCATTTAGGTTTCCAGTCCCTCTGAACAGTCCATCTACTTTCTCAGGCTCTTGAGGAGGGGAACTAAGATTGGGAGGTAGGGGTTTGTGGATATATACGGACAGTCCTTTGTATTGTGTTGGATGGAGTGTGTGGTTTTTAAAGTATGAGCAAGGCACCCAAAGTACAGGATTGGTACTTCTACATTTCTTTAAACAAATTTGAATATGTAAATATGGCAACCATTTTTAAACTGAACTGTCTGTTGACATCAATAGGGATGATGCAAAAAAGCAGATGGGTCAATATAGACCGTGGGTAGAAAGCAATCCATAGATCCAGAAGGTATGTGTATGAAAAATGTAACAAAATACTGGTCAAACACTGCACTTACATTACAGAAACTGGCCCTGTAAACTTATTCCTGCTCCTCTACTTTGCTGGAGGCACAGAGAGACCAGAACACCATCAGAACGCCCCGTCTGAGGATTCTCTTGGTATGGGAGAGACCCCATTTAGAATATAGATAGCATTGCTATCTACTACAACATCCCTTCCATTGTTTACCACATAGGGATGTGTGGGAGGCCTGGCCAGAGTAGTACTGTATTCTGACATACTTTAGATAGTGGGCAGTCCCTTGGGGGACATAGCCAACCAATGGAAAATAGAGTAACCCTAAGGCAGCTCTAATCCATGACAAGGTTGGTGTAGGCATAGAACAAGTTTCAGAATTAGCAGATACACCTGGCTGTTTTGTGCCCCCATCTCAACTTCCTCCCATGGATGGCACAGCTGAGAATCTAGGTCTTGTACTCAGCATCTTACTAAATTTACTTCCCCAGTGCTTCTGTTTCCCATACCTGTCTACTCGAGTTCTCACAACAGTGACTCTCCTTCCAGAATTTAGCCTCACTAGGACAGGCAGAATGGGGAGACCATTTTATAGCTTCTTACATTAGACTCCTCTATTGTTGGAAATTTCTAACTTGACTTTAAAACACATTTCACTAACTTCCATTTAGGTGAAATAGCTTAACTCCTATAGGGATATTTTTAATACAGCAGTACTAATTAAAAACTTTGTGGTGGTTGAGCAACTGCAATAAACAATAATTAAACACAGAAAATCTGAATCTGATTAGTGGCATAAGAGTATTACTACATTATCATATTCAACATGATAGATTGACACCCTCTCTGAGCCAGCCCCCTTCCCTGTGCCTTTTGTATGTATCGTTAACCAGACTCTCATGCAAGGTGTACTCTGGAAAATCAAACAAACCTCTTAACTTCAAGCAACAAATAACATTTCAACATCAAACATCTTTTTCTTCATATTGTCAGCCCTGTAGATGGAAAGGTCACCCCAATAAAACAGCACTGAATATACATATGGAAAGAGAAATAATGTCCAGAACACAAACAAAATGAAAAAGAACAGTGTCTGAAATGCTCTGTTAATATTTCATATGACCAAATAAGATTTTGAAATATCAACATGTCCTTATAGGAGCAGCACTACAGCACTTTCTTCTCACAGTGGTACTTAGCAATATCATGAAGTCTCAGATAAAGCTACATGGAAACTGCTGATGAATGTTGACCATTCAATATCTGCTGCCCCCACAGAAGGATTTGGGTTGCTAGGACTTTCCTCAGTCCAGGGGACTCAGCCTCGGTGTTTTACCCTTTTTTGATATTGGTGCTAGGTCAGCAGCCAGAATCAGTCTGTGTCTCAGGGGGAATCTAGTCCTGTGCCCAGGAGAGGCTGGCAGGGCTCCTGCCCCAGAGAATAGACATATCCTATGCTGGTTTGTTAGTACCAAGAAGGCTCATCACACTTTATGGGTAACCTTGATCCTCAAGATAAACACCCATCATTTGAAATTTAAACTTGGAACATTCAACAAGCACTCTCAGAGTGTAACTTCATGCAAGGTTGAGAGTGCGTTGCCTATGGACAGGTTGGGCAAGAAATTGGATCTCTTTGTTGATGGAAGTCGTCTCTGTCTTACTGTTTTTCTCATGTAACCATAATCCAGTTTTCATTTGCTCCATATTATTTGGGGGGTTGAGGAGTTGTGGTTGGCCATTACCCTTAAAGGTAAAGGTAATATCCTGCTATCAGAGGTCTAGACTGTAGCACTGATGCCAATGCTCTTTTAATTGCTTGCTACATTGCAAATACTTCTGAATGTTGCAGTTTCTTCAAGCAAGAAAATGAGCAGGATAATTTGGCTGAGACTAGTGTCATCATAGTTCAATAGACTCATCGAGAGATCTTAGAGTATTGAAGGCTGTCCACAAGACTGCAGCATGACGGTATTAGATACAGATTAACCTTCCCCTATCATCTTTCTGCAGCACAGGAAACTCAATAAATTTCTCTTTTGCCTCGAGTGTTTCAAGCACAGATATTGTGTCTTTATCAAACCCAAAGCCTTTAAAAAGGCCCTAACTTGTTAAATAGACTGCTTTTTAAATATAGTTGCTGTTGATGGGATGTTAAAGGTCCCAGAGAAGTCTAACATTCTTAAAGCTATGGGCACTGTACAATTGTGTACATGTGGTACATAAATATTTGAATTTGTGTTTAGTTATGTAGCAATGGCCAGACTTTAGAGATGTGTGATAAATGAAGGGGTGGGGAGAGGGTAGTTCCCTTTTCTGGACACCCGGCCAGTCAGTTAGCTACAAAATCCCTGTTAGTAGCTGTTCTCTACTTGCTTTACCTGTAAAGGGTTAAAAAAGCCAATAGGTAAAAGGAAGGGATTGGGCGCCTGACCATAAGAGCCAATGGGAGGGCTAGAATATTTAAAATTGGGGGAAAAAAACTTTTCCTTTGTCCATCTGTCTGTTCTCCCAAAGAGGGGAGACAGAGCAGCAATGCTGTAAGAAGCTTTAAGTCAGGTATGAAAAATCATCAAATCATACCTAGGAAATGTCTAGAAAGATGCAATTAGGTTTATCTCTTATTTTTGCATGGCTTGTGGACTTCTCTGTGCTAACTCCAGATGCTTTTGTTTTGCTTGTAACCTTTAAGCTGAACTTCAAGAAAACCATTCTTCATGCTTAATTATTATATTTGCTCTTTTTAAATCTAGCAATAGCCTCAGTTCCAGATGTATTTTCTTTTTTTTGTTTGTTTTTAATAAAATTTACCATTTTGTAAGAACAGGTTGGGGTTTTGTATCCTAAGAGGTCTGTGCATATGTTGTTTAACTAGCTCGGGACAACAGCTGATTTCCTTTGTTTTCTTTCTCAGCTCTTCCCTGGAGGGCTGTGTGTGTGAAAGGGATTGAGGGTACCTCACAGGGAGGCATTCCCAAGTGCGCCTTCCTGGTTCCAAAGGGGTTTTTTGCACTTGGGTGGTTGCAGCATCTACCCATCCAAGGTCACCTTGGGAGTTTAATACAAGCCTGAAGTGGCCAGTATTAATTTTTAGAATCCTTGCGGGCTCCCACCTTGTGCACTCGAAGTGCCAGAGTGGGGAAACAGCCTTGACAAGAAGAAAAAAGATTTCTGCAGCCCATAACTCTTCTCCAAAGTGTAAGTAACAGCCAGAGACACTGCTTTTTATTTTATTTGCCTCATTTTGGACATGGCAGCAGGAAGGCAAAGTACCAAAAATACTATGCCACTCTTTGCTAAACTTTGGTTAATGTCCTCTAATCTGCAGAGCCCATTAAAGTACAGCCGAGAGCAGTGGTTGGCTAGCTGGTATCATTAATCTTCTTCTTTATGATTTCTGTGTTTTCCATTATGTTTACCTTGGCTGAGCTTTGTCCATGAGTCAAACATTTTTTAACATTTGGCTGGGGAAATACACTGTTACTGAAAAGAAAATGAAAAATATGACAAGGTAGTCTGGTACTCTCTGATACAGTAAAATCCAACCACGCAACTTGTCTGTACTCCGACCCCAGACTTGGACAGGGTGTAAGTGAAAATCAGAATTTGGACCTACAAGTACATACAGGCTAGAGTACCATACAGGGTAACTAATGTATCCATTTTGACCTCACAGTCAAACTCAGACAGAAAATTATCTGCTATTAACACACCCACTTTATGTATCCTGCTTCCCAAACAAATTTGGTTTAATCTGAATGTAGGATCGGGTAATTTGACTCTCTGCAATCACAGCAGACAGCTGTGAGTGATACATGACATGAAAATGAATAATCCCTGCCTTGCTCACTGGGAAAAAAGGGTGCTGTGTAGTTATTATGCTGTGATGTAGGCATACACTACTGGGTATTAGATACAGCAGCATAAAATAAATCTTTAGTTCTAATAGTAGCGAAGAGTCCTGTGCACCTTATGTACTAACAGACGTTTTGGAGCATGAGCTTTCACGGGTGAATACCCACTTTGAAACAAAACATAAGATCCCTTAATTTCCTCCCAATCTCTCCTCTTCCTCTATTTTCTGTAACTGTGGTTAGTTACACAATATTCCCAGTCATCCAAACTTAAAGCCTGAGTGTTACATTTTACTTCTTTTCTGTTCCACCCATGTCCAGATTGCTGAATCCTGCTGGTTCTACTTCTGTACGATGTCTAAGATGCATACTTTCCCCTCTATCCCTATAACCACCACCCTGGTTCAAGCCCATGTCATCTCAGCTTCCGTCTTCTCTATGGTTTCACTGTGTTTCACAATGCTCCCTTCAAGTTTATCCAACATGTCCCTCACCCTTCAACCGTTTTTGAATACTTACACATTGGCTTCCAATTTATTTACCTAAAATCCCCTTCTAGGTCCTGCCCAGTTCTGTATCTGCCTATTTCCAGCTCTTGTTTCCCCTGCTTCTGACATGAACTCTGCCAACCCAACATCCCTTTTAACTCAACCAGTCCATCTCTCGAAAGCTACTCTACCCCTTTCCTCACCCTTTCTTTGTTGGGAATAGCCTCCCAGATCTCTTCTGCCATGTAACTACACTTTCCCTTAAATCACCAAAGCCAGTTTGCATCTTTGGGTATTGATGCTGTCTTGCTTGCTTGCTTGCTCCTGCAAGGAGTTAATAGAGGAGTTATCTGAGCCTCTAGCTATTATCTTTGGAAAGTCATGGGAGATGGGACCGATTCCAGAAGACTGGAAAAGGGCAAATATAGTGCCCATCTATAAAAAGGGAAATAAAAACAACCCAGGAAACTACAGACCAGTTAGTTTAACTTCTGTGCCAGGGAAGATAATGGAGCAAGTAATTAAAGAAATCATCTGCAAACACTTGGAAGGTGGTAAGGTGATAGGGAATAGCCAGCATGGATTTGTAAAGAACAAATCGTGTCAAACCAATCTGATAGCTTTCTTTGATAGGATAACGAGCCTTGTGGATAAGGGAGAAGCGGTGGATGTGGTATACCTAGACTTTAGTAAGGCATTTGATACGGTCTCGCATGATATCCTTATCGATAAACTAGGCAAATACAATTTAGATGGGGCTACTATAAGGTGGGTGCATAACTGGCTGGATAACCGTACTCAGAGAGTAGTTATTAATGGCTCCCAATCCTGCTGGAAAGGTATAACAAGTGGGGTTCCGCAGGGGTCTGTTTTGGGACCGGCTCTGTTCAATATCTTCATCAATGACTTAGATGTTGGCATAGAAAGTACGCTTATTAAGTTTGCAGAGCATACCAAACTGGGAGGGATTGCAACTGCTTTGGAGGACAGGGTCAAAATTCAAAATGATCTGGACAAATTGGAGAAATGGTCTGAGGTAAACGGGATGAAGTTCAATAAAGACAAATGCAAAGTGCTCCACTTAGGAAGGAACAATCAGTTTCACACATACAGAATGGGAAGAGACTGTCTAGGAAGGAGTATGGCAGAAAGAGATCTAGGGGTCATAGTGGACCACAAGCTAAATATGAGTCAACAGTGTGATACTGTTGCAAAAAAAGCAAACGTGATTCTGGGATGCATTAACAGGTGTGTTGTAAACAAGACACGAGAAGTCATTCTTCCGCTCTACTCTGCGCTGGTTAGGCCTCAACTGGAGTATTGTGTCCAGTTCTGGGCACCGCATTTCAAGAAAGATGTGGAGAAATTGGAGAGGGTCCAGAGAAGAGCAACAAGAATGATTAAAGGTCTTGAGAACATGACCTATGAAGGAAGGCTGAAAGAATTGGGTTTATTTAGTTTGGAAAAGAGAAGACTGAGAGGGGACATGATAGCAGTTTTCAGGTATCTAAAAGGGTGTCATCAGGAGGAGGGAGAAAACTTGTTCACCTTAGCCTCTAATGATAGAACAAGAAGCAATGGGCTTAAACTGCAGCAAGGGAGATTTAGGTTGGACATTAGGAAAAAGTTCCTAACTGTCAGGGTAGTTAAACACTGGAATAAATTGCCTAGGGAGGTTGTGGAATCTCCATCTCTGGAGATATTTAAGAGTAGGTTAGATAAATGTCTATCAGGGATGGTCTAGACAGTATTTGGTCCTGCCATGAGGGCAGGGGACTGGACTCGATGACCTCTCGAGGTCCCTTCCAGTCCTAGAGTCTATGAATCTATGCTAGGGCTGAGGCTGACACAGGCTGTCTCCAACTGGCTGCCTGCAGCTGAGCCAGTTGCTCTGAGGATCCAGTGTAGTCTCTAGATGGAGACAAAGTAGTTCAATTGCATGAGTTTCAGCCTTGTATAGGAAAATAATCATGGAACTGAGTGCAAGGGACACATTGAGAATAGTCCATTGAAAACGTTTTTTTCTAATGTGGCAACTGTGAATCTGCAGAAACAAATGGGCAATGAGTACTTGCTGCAATGAGTAGATGTGCTGGATCAACCCATTTTAAATTTTGATTAAGCTACATTTGGGAGTGTCTCTAATATCTCATCATCCCTCCTGAAAATCCTTAAATCCAGCCCTATCCATTGTGATGCAATCAGAATGGACAAGAGTTGTTATATTTGTGGGTCAAGAGTTGCTGAAAACACTTTTTTCATATCCATCCAAAATTTGCTAGAGAACTGTTCCAGGCCAAATTCATGCTCTTTCCTCTCCTCACCATCCTTTCTTGGAATCAGAAATGAACAGCTGTAAGGGAACTTGAGAAGTCATCAAGTTCAGACCCCTGCACTGTGGCAGTCCAAAGTAAACCTAGATCATTCCTGAGAAGGTGTTTGTCCAGCGTGTCTTTAAAAACTTCCAGTGATGAGGTTGCACAACCTCCCTTGGAAACCTATTCAGTTGATCACAGTCCTCTTTATAACAGCCCTCCACATATTTGAAGACCTTAGTCTAGGTTTCCCAAGACTAAACATGCCCAGATTTTTAACCTTTCCTTGTTGGTCAGGTTTTGTTGCTCTCTGCTGGACTTTCTCTAATTTGTCCACATTTTGCCTAAAGTGTTGCACTCAGATCTGGACCCAGTACTCCAGCTGGGGCCCAACTAGTGCTGAGTGGAGTTTGACAATTACCTCCCGTATGTGTAGTCCACCTGATGTGGGGCATCAGAGGGGTGATGGTAGGGACGGGGACAGCAAAGAGTCTCGGGTTCAGGCCTGTGCTCAGGCCTGTACTCAGGCTGAGCTGCAAACAGTTGATTAGCCTAGGCTCTGGTTCAGAGTGAGGCAGTAAACAAAGTCACTCTGCTCCAACCTGCACTCAGGTGGGGCTGCAAGCAGTTAATGAGCCAAGGCTCTGGTTCAGAGTGGGACAGGAAACAAAATCACTTAATTCAGGCTTTCCTTCAGCTAGCCTGAGGGAAGGGGAGACTGCCACCCACCACTTGGGTGGCAGGGGGGATGCAGGCCTTCCCACTCCACTGCGTCCCGGCCCAGGGTCCTAAGGGTGGTGGAGAGATCTGCCACCATGTCAGCAGGAATCCAAGCTGCAAAATGTTGACTCACCCTCTGCCAGCATTGCAGCCAGACAGGGATGTACTACCCCTGGGCCAGTTCCACACTTGCCCTCCAAGGGTACCTGTTGGTCCGGTGCAGTAAGGTGATCGGCGGGGTCTTCAGTTGCCAGCAGAAGCTCTGCTGGGGTTGGGCCAGCCAGCAGTCTGGGTCAGCCGTCTGTCCCCTCCGGGGTTAGGTCATCCCAGGGTCCAGGTGGTCCAGGCCAGTCGTCTGCACTCTGCAGGCCTGCTGTCACCTCCCAGCGCGAGTGCTCAGGGGACATGTCTGTCCCCTCCAGTGCCTGAGCCCCTACTGAGCTTCCGGGTCCTGCCTTTATACTTCTGGTTCTGCCCCTTGGCTTCTGAGGGGTGGAGCTAGGGGGTAGGGCTCTGCCCACAAGGGTGTGGAGCCTCCCTCTTCCTCTGTGTCTGGGAGGACCAGTCCACTTCACTACAGTATGTTACATGTGACACTCGTGTTAAACATCTCAGAATGATATTAATCTTTTTTGCAGCTGCATCACATTGTTGACTCATATTCAATGTGTGTTCCGCTAATAGCCCTCAGATCTTTCTCCACAGCGCTGCCACCTAGTCAGTCAGTCCCCCATTTTGTACTTATGCATTTGATTTTTCTTTCCAAACTGAAGTACTGTACTTTGCACTCTTCCTTGTTCAATTTCAGCTTGTTGACTTCATACCAATTCTCCAATTTGTCAAGATCATTTTCAATTCTAATCCTGTCCACCAAAGTGCCTAGCAGCCCTTCCCAGCTTGGTGTCATCTGCAAATTTTATAAATATACTCTTCACGCCATTATCCAAATCATTACTTAAAGTATTGAATAGTACTAGGACTGACCCTCTGTGGCATCCCGCTAGATATACCTTCCCAGTTTAACAAATAATCACTGGTAACTACTCTTTAAGTATGGTCTTTCAACCACCTTATAGTAATTTAATCTAGACCACATTTCTCTAGTTGTGAGAATGTCATGTGGGACTGTGTCAAAAGCTTTACTAAAAATCAGGACATGTCACATCTGCAGCTTCCCCCTATTCACTAGGCCAGGAACCCTGTCAAAGAAGAAAATTCTGTTGGTTTGTCATGATTTGTTCTTGACAAATCCATGCTGGCTATTCCTTATAATCCTGTTATCTTCTAGCTGGTTACAAATTGATTGTTTAATAATTGGTTCCAGTATCTTTTCAACTATCAAAGTTAAGCTGACTGGTCTATAATTCCCTGGGTCATCTTAGTTCCTCTTTTTAAAGATACATTTTATGTTTGCCCTTCTCCAGTCTTCTGGCACCTCACCTGTCCTCCGGGAGTTCTGAAAGATAATTGCTAACATTTCTGAGATTGCTTCAGCTAGTTCCTTAAGTAACGTAGGATGAATGTCATCAGCACTGCTGACCTGAATACATCTAACTTTTATCTAAATATTATTTAACCTGTTCTTTTCCTATTTTGGCTTGCATTCCGTTTCACTGGTTGTTAATATTAATTGTGTTGAGTAGCTGGTCACAATTAATCTTTTTATTGAAGACTGAAGCAAAATGGGCATTAAGCATCTCAGATTTCTTGATGTCATCAGTCATTAGCTCTCCTTCCCCATTACGTAGAGGACCTACACTTTCTCTTGCTCCTAATGTATTTAAAACTCTCTTCTTATTGCCTTTTATGTCCCTTGCCTTTCTGATTTTGTTCCTGGATGCTTGGGCTATTTTTTTGTACTCCTCTTTAGCAATTTTTCCACTTTTTGTAGGGTTCTTTTTGGATTTTTAGGTCATTAAAGAAATCCTGATGGCCTCTTACTATCTTCTCTTTGCTTTAGGATAGGTTGCATTTGTGCCTTTAATACTGTCTCATTGACAAAATGCTACCTCTGCTGAACTTAGATTTTTTTCCCATGGGACCTTACCAGTACTGAGTTTGTTAAAGTCTATATTTTTGAAGTCCATTGTCCTTATGCTGCTCTCATTCTTTCCTTTCCTTAGAATCATTGCATCTGTCATTTCATGATAACTTTTACCCAAATTGCCTTTAGATTTGTTACCAATTTCTCCCTGCTGGTCTAAAATGGCTGCCCCCATAGTTACTTCTCCTACTTTTCGGAACAAAAAGTTGTCCCTAATACATTTGAAGAACATATTGGAAATTTTGTGTTTTGACATATTTTCCAACAGATGTCTTGGTACCTTAAATCCTGCATTACTACTAGGTCTTGTGTTTTGGATATTTCTGAAATACCTAGTCCACCTCCTCTTCCTGATTTGGTGGTCTATAATAGACCTCCTACCATGATGTCACTCCTATTTTTTACCCAGAGGTCTTTAGCCAGAGACTCTCAACTGGTCTGCCTCTCTCCTCCTTCTGTACTCCCTGCCTGCCACTATATCATCTCTCCCAACCACCGCCTCTGCTACCATCTATAGCGGCTGGGGCCCTTCCCCACCTTGACCAGGAAGCATGGCGTCCGTTGCCTCCTGGTGCCCACCTCGCCCCACATGGAGACCTATGGGTGGCATTGGCAATGGTGGTGGGGCCCACGGCCATCGTAGCAGCCTCCAAAATGTATGGAAAGGTCGTCTTCTTCCTAGCGTCAGAGGCTGCTGCCCTGGAGGTGGTGGAGAAGGGCCTGGCGGTGTGTGGGGGGGTGTTCATCTCCCTGGAGCCTCTAGAGGACCTAGATGTCTGCATAGTCCTGATCTCTGTCCCTCCCTTCCTTTCCAATGCCGCCCTAATGCTTGTCCTCTCTACCCTGGAGAAACCCATCTCCGTTATCAGCCCTCTCCCATTGGGCTTCAAAGACCCCACCCTCTGTCACATCCTCTCATTCAACTGGCAGGTGCAGCTTCAACTGTTGTCGAATGCATGTGACGGAGAGGCACTTGAGGGGTCTTTCCTGGTCCCCTACCAGGGGGCCTATTACCAGGTGCATTATTCTATGAGGGAGGCCCGGTGCTATCTCTGCCGGGCAATAGAACACGTCTGGAGGGACTGCCCCTTGGCCGAGCATGGAGAAGCATCTGGGACCCCCAAACCCCGGCAGGGCGCCAGCTCCATCATCGCCAGTGCCACTGACTGCCCAGCATCCAGAGCCGTCCCTCCGCCTTCTCATCCCACCACTGCTCCCATTTGGGTCCAAGGGGTACCTCCCCCAGTCTGCCAAGATAAGCAGGAGAGCCCTACCTCTGCTGCTTAAAGTCTGGAGGGACCTGTGGAGGAGGGTGCGGCGGGGATACTGCCAGGCATGAGAGAGAGCCCGCCCCAGGGGGAATCTTCCATCCCTCATGCCACCCTATTGCTACCTCCTCGAGTCCCCGAGCCATCGCTCCTGCCCCCTAACCTGACCCCTGTTAGCCAGCCCCGTGATGATGCCATAGAGGGATGGGCCCTAGTGCAGGGGAAGTGGGGCAAGCGGAAGACTCGAGTTCCACTCCTTCCATCCAATGCGGAGGCCTCCCGGAAGACCAGGAAGGGGGCACCGATGCTGAGCCTTCCTCTTTGCCCATAGGTGTGTTCCATCCACCATTGCCAGCTGGGGAAGATGTGGCAGCATCTGTGGGTACCACTGCCTCTCCTCTGGAGTCCCTTCCTATGGAGGGCCCCTATGGAGCCCCTCCGGCCCCCTTAACATCTGGAGCCCCTGCGAGCCCCAGGTGGTCATTGATTTGGGTGCTGGTGGGAAGAACCCTGGGGTGGGGGAAGGCAATCTCCCTTCCCTCTACGAGGAGATCGAGGCCCTGAGTCTGACCCAGGTCACCCAGGGGGAGGATGACTCTCTGCCAGTGGGCCTCAATCTGGGCGACCTCACCCCAGCTCCCCTTTCCCCATGTTGCCTACCACAAACTGCTATTTCTGCTCCCCCCTCCGAGGAGCCCCTGGACTCTTCCACCAACCTGGCTGCAGGTGGCATCCCACCAGCAGCCGCCAAGTCTCTTGAGGCGACAGCCAGTGCCATGCGGCCAGGATCTGAGTCACCAGGGGAAGCTGTGGCCATACCACCTGCCTTAGAGCATGAGCCCAGCATTGCTGAGGGCCCCTCTCCTACTCCACAGACCCCTGAGCCCAACCGCAGGGTGCCACTCCCCAGTGGCCTGGTGGCTGTGGCCCACAGTCCCAATATTGCCCCTTTCCCTATCCTTATTCCTGACCCCACCACTGCCCCTGAAGCCGACCCCTTCCCTGTCCCCTCCACCTCCTGAGATACTATTGCCACCCCTGGGGCCTTCTCCTTCCCCGAGGGTGACCCCCAGGGAGCGGACTTTGTGTTTCCCTGTCTCGACCCACTAGGGGTTGCTGTCTTCCCTCTGCCACCCCCACTGAACCGGGGATTGAGGTGGACCATGTGGCACCAGCCCATTGGGTGCTAAGTTGGGGGTCTGCCCCCTGCCTGCCTGTCTCAGTGGGTCACGGGGCATTGACAGGGGCCCCAATGGGGGAAAGTCAAAGATTAGTGACCCTGTCCCCCACCATATGCTGAGAGAGGAGCTGCGGGAGTTTTCAGAAGCAACAAGGTACAGCTTGCACACCAGTGATAGGGGGATTTTCATTAGATCCTCCAGGCCACAAGGGCCCTCATGGAGGAGGGTAAAAGGACTGGAAAGCAGGCCACCGCAGCCTACCAGCAGGTCTATGGCTTCTGTGACTCCTTGCTCACTTATGAGTTGTTAGTCATGGTTCACTGTGTGGCCCGGTGGGGGCCATGAGCGTCCCTGCCGGTGAGAATCTCCCTCAGCCCTCCTCATGACACCCCTCATCTTCGCTACATTGAACACCCGGGGCTGTAGGATGGGTCTCCGCCTTACACGGGCCCGCTCCTCCAGTATCCGGCCACCCCATTTTCAGATCATCATTTGGCCACAATGATGGCCTCTCTTAGCACGGAGAGGCCGGGGTTGGCCTATTGGCATTTTAAAAACAGCTTGTTGGAGGATGTGGGCTTCGTAACATCCTTCCGGGAGTTCTGGATGGCCTGGCGAGGACAGCGGTGTGCCTTTTCCTTGGCGCAGCTGTGGTGGGACCTGAGGAAGGTGCGCGCCTGGCTTTTCTGCCCGGGGCGCTAGCCAACGGAGGGATGCGGCGATAGAGCAGTTGGAACGGGAGGTCTTAGAGCTGGAGAGGCATCTGGCTGCCAGCCCCGAGGATCTAGCCTTCTGTGGAGTATGCCAGGAGAAGTGGGAGGAGCTCCGGGCCCTTGATGACCATCGGGCCCGGGGTGCCTTTGTTCAATCCCGCATCCTTCTCCTTCAGGAGATGGATCACAGCGCCCGCTTCTTCTACGCCCTGGAGAAAAGGAGGGGGGCCAAGAAGCATGTCATCTGCCCTCTGGCAGAGGACAGCACTCCCGTCACAGATCCAGTGGAGATGTGCGGGAGGGCCAGGGCCTTCTACGCAGGCCTTTTCTCCCCGGATCCGACAGATCCTAACATTTTCAGAGTGCTCTGAGACAAACTCCCAACGGTCAGTGCAGGCAACCAAGACTGGCTAGAGCTGCCTCTCACTCTGGCCGAGTTATCAGAAGCCCTCCACATAATCTCCGGGCATGGACGGGCTGACCGTGGAGTTCTACCACATGTTCTGGGACATCCTCGGCCTAGACCTAGTCACCATCTGGGCCAAGGACGTCCTAGTCACCATCTGGGCCGAGTCCTTGCAGAATAGGCTCCTCTCTCTTTCATGCAGGCGAGCTGTGCTCACCTTATTGCCAAAGAAGGGGGATCTCCACGATTTACGGAATTGGCATCCTATCTCGCTCCTCAGGATGAACTACAAAGTTGTATCAAAAGCCATCTCACTGCAGCTAGGGTCCGTGCTAGTGGTTGTGGTCCACCCAGACCAGACCAGACCTATACCATCCTGGGCCACACCATCTTTGACAACCTGTATCTGGTCCGGGACCTCTTGGAACTCGGGTGTAGGGATGGTCTGTTGTTCACCCTCCTGTCCCTGGATCAGGAGAAGGCATTCAACAGGGTGGACCATGGATATCTCCTGAGCACTCAGTGAGCGTTTGGTTTCGGACCCCAGTTTGTGGGTTTTCTCCAAGTGCTGTATGCCTCCGCAGCATGTCTGGTCAGGCTAAACTGGACCCTGACCAAACCTGTCAGCTTTGGGCGAGGAGTACGGCAGGGGTGCCCCGTCTCGGGCCAGCTATATGCTCTGGTGATCGAGCCCTTCCTCCGTTTCCTCCGGAGGAGGTTGATGGGGTTGGTGCTTCGGGAGCCGGAGCTGCGGCTGGTCCTGTTGGTGTATGCTGATGACATGCTCCTCGCGGTCCAGGACCCGGGTGACTTGACGCAGGTGGTGGCTTGCCAGGCCATCTACTCGACAGTGTCCTCCGCCCTGGTCAACTGGGTCAAGAGCTCTGGTCTGGTGGTCGGGGATGGGTGGCAGGCGAGCTCCCTCCCACCCACACTTCAGGCCATCTGGTGGAGCGTGGATCCACTGCTCTGTCTTGGCAATTACCTTTCTGCCACGCATCTGTCTCTGCTGGAGAACTGGCATGGTTTAGAGGGCAGTGCTCTCCCTTCAAGGGAGAGCATTGGTGCTTAATCAACTAGTCCTGTCCATGCTTTGGTACCGGCTGAACATCCTGGTCCCAGCCCCGGGTTTCCTAGCCAACCTCCGGACCTTGCTTCTGGAGTTCTTCTGGTCAGGACTGTACTAGGACTCTGGAGGGGTTCTCCATCTACCCCTGGAGGAGGGAGGGTAGGGCCTGAAGTGTCTACACACTCAGTCCATGTCTTCCACCTCCAGGTCCTGCAGAGGCTCCTTTCTGGTGCAGGTAGTCCGGTGTGGAGCGTACTGGCACACTCCTTCCTGCACCATTTCCGAGGGCTCCAATATGACCAGCAGCTCCTTTGTCTCCATCTGAGAGGTCTTCCGCAAGACGTCTCTCAGCTGTCGGTCTTCTACCAGGACCTCCTCTGGACCTGAAAACTGTTCTCAGTGACCAGGTCCGTGGCGGCCACCGTGGGGGCAGATCTCCTTGTGAAGCCCTTGCTACACAACCCTCAGCTTGGTGTGCAGGTGGTGGAGTCCCCCTTGATGTGCCAGAGGCTGGTCCTGGCAGAAGTCACCAGAGTCAGAGACCTCCTGGACTACGACCGGGGAGACTGGCTGGATCCCCTGATGCTCACTCAGCGCATGGGACTCTCCAGGCCTCATACTCCCCAGCACGTACTTCAGGAGGTGAGGGATGCTTTACTGCCCACTGCTCGGGCCTACCTTGACTGGGACCTATGAGAGGGCATGCTCCGCCCACCCTCCACCCCAGGCCCTCTGGACCTCTTCATCAGGCCACTGTCCTGTGGACCCAACCGCTTCCCCCCCCCCCCGCCCCTTCACTGTGAGCCGTCAGCACAACTTGCAGCTGGTTTGTTTCCAGAGCGTGCCAAGGAAACATCTAGACACACTCATGCTCCACACCCTTCACTTCCTCACCCTCGCGTCCCACCCCGACACAAAGGGGCGAGACCTCCTGCCACCTTTAGAAGGTGAGTAGCCCCAGTGGGCCAGCCTATACTCCTCCCTGGTCCCGAGGCCCACTGGGGATATCAGTTGGCGGCTCCTTCACGGGGCCGTGAGCACGGGCGTGTACTTGGCGCAGTTTACCCATGTCCCCAACACCTGTCCCTTCTGCACCATGAGGGAGACCCTGGCGCACGTTTACTTGGAGTGTGCTAGGTTGCAGCCCCTATTCCGGCTCCTCACAAATATTTTCTTATGCTTCTGGCTGCACTTTTCCCCTCACCTCCTTTATATATGCACTCCCAATCCGTGGCCCCACAAAGCCACGGGACCTCCTGGTCAACCTCCTTCTGGCCCTGGCTAAAATGGCCATCTATAAAACCAGGGAGAGGAGGTTGGCCGATGGGGTCTCCTGTGACTGTGGAGCCTATTTCTGATCCTCCGTCCACTCATACATCTGGGCAGAGTTCCTCTGGACGGTGTCTGCTGGCTCCCTTGACACCTTCGAGGAGCAGTGGGCACTGTCTGGGGTTCTTTGCTCAGTGTCCCTGTTAGGTTCCCTTCATTTGATCCTTTGACTTCACTCCCGTCCCTGTTATCTCATTAGTTGTCCCCCGGAATTATTTGGTTTCCAGGCCCTGTGGATCCTCCCCTTAGGCTGGAGGGAGGTCCTTTAGCAGTGAGCGGGCTTTGCCCACCCACCTCCTGGATCCCAATAGGAACACTCTCCTGTATCCATCTGGCCTGACCCTGTCACATCATGTTTCCAGTTCTTCCTGGTTATTCCTCATATTCCTTACTCTAGTTCATACTCATGGAAAACACAATTTTGTGACTCAGCACATTCTGGATTTTCTTTCTCCCTGAATCTCTCAAGCTTTGCCTTAACCACACCAGAAATATTTTAAGAAAAAAAAATTACATTTAGAACAAGACCATGATGCATTGTTCTCATTGTTGGAGCAGTTTGAACAGAGTCTCAGTGGTATACATTTGAGCAGAATTTGTGAGACTTGCCCTTCATCATGAACTTAATACATGAATAAGTTAGCTTAAGAGTTTGCAGGCACTTGTGTGCTGGCATAGGATTTCTTGTTAAACAACACACTGCAGCTCTCCTTTGAATAAGTCATTTGAACTACAAAGTAACAAGCATGGAGCATTTTCATGGCTCCTAGTGGTTTTTAGACAAGCTGTTTTTTGGCATGGGGGGATGAAGGAAATCAACAGACGAGATGGTAGTAAATATGACAAAGAGCTCAATATTCAGGCCAGTATTTTTAAATCTGGATTCCTAAAATTAGGCACCTAAATCCATATTTAGACAATTATATAAATGGCCTTGTATGCAACAGTGCTGAGCACTCTTCGGTCCCAGTGGCTTCAATGGGCAGCATCTCCAGTGTGCTTTTGAGTGACAACTAAGCTAGTGTATGTGATTTAAACATAGGCCCACATTTGGGGACCATGATGCTCCTCCAGCCTGTCTCACTGACCGTGTTGGTCTGTGTAGGGGAGAGGCAAGGCAAGGGAAAAGGCTGTGTCTCCTCCTAGGTAGTTTGCGCCATAGGAAGTAAGAGTAGTTTCTTCAGGGACTATGATTGTGACTTATCTCTACTCCTTTGTGCCTTCATCCCTGCTTCACCCCTCCAGTCCCTCCATATGTGTATCTGCGCAGAGACAAAGCATCATCACGCCCTATACGTGGCAGACTGTTGTGTCTCATACTGACAGGATTGCAGTAGCTGCTTGGGCTGTAGGCTGGGAGGAGTTAGGATACAGGCACAAAGCAACAGTCAACCTCAAATTATTTTTGCTTTTTCACAAGACAAACAAATGACACATCTAGTTGTGTCTGACACATTCCAAGCACCACAGATTCACTCTCCCTCCAGGTGATCTCAGATTAATGAGCTGGAAACTGCCATCAGCAGATTCTTTGCAATCAAAGGGCTCCAAACTTGCACAGACTACCCAAATACCCATCTGAACCATGCCTTATTTTCAAACTTAATTTATTGTTAATATTGGAACCTTACTTCACTTTTTATTTTGTTGTTTAATGTATTTCCTCTGCCCTCTACAATAATCTTTTAAAAAGAAAAAAAGTAAAAGTGGCTGCCTAACAGATACGGCATCTCTGTATTAATTTGAAGGCAGAAAATCAAATTGCTTGTGGGCTTCAGATTTTCACAGTATTTATGCATGGCAGGTCACCTCTAACATTAAGGGCCTGAACCTGATCTCATTTCCACCAGTTGGAACCTGGGTAACTTCATTGATTCAGCAGTCATTCTGATTAAACTCTGATGTAAGTGACATCAGATTTTGCCCCATAGTTTGTATTTAAGTGCAACTAGTAGCCACAAAATCTCTAAACTGTGCATTACAGATAAAATATAAAATGAAAAGCAGCTGGCAGTGCTATAGGAAACTGCATCCAACAATCTGACACACTGTTTCTAGGTATGGAGAGAGGCCAGGCCACTAGAAAGATGAGTTACAGGGCAGAGAAGAACTAGGTTGAGCTTTTGATGCAGCAGGTAGGGTGACCAGACAGCAAGTGTGAAAAAATCGGGACGAGGATAGGGGGTAATAGGCACCTATATAAGACAAAGCCCCAAAAAACTGGGACTATCCCTATAAAATCAGGACATCTGGTCACCCCAGCAGCAGTGCTTTAGATGAACCAGAATTTTGTAAAAGACAAAGTAACGAAGCCCAAGACAGATTGCTTCAGAGAACCTGGCACACACACAGATAGAAAGAAACCTAGATAGAAATCTATCAAGTACTTGTATGGCTCCCATCACCACAGAATATGAGCACTTTGAGGGCAGGGAGTTCAGGAAGAGATACAATGGCTCTCATGCTTGCACAGGAAGTCAACTGTCTATACCCCTCTAGAAGTTTAAAAATGCTTCTTCATGAAAGTCTGTTGGTTGAGGGAGATAGTGGCTAGTTTTTTTTGCCAGCGCTTTGGGATGGATAGAAACCCAGAAGTCATTAAGAGGCGAGCACAGGATCTGCAGCTGCATCTGTCCCTTGTTTGAGGTGAATAAGATGGGAGATTCCTTGCATCTGTTCCTGTGTTCCTATGCACAACCTGGTCTTATGGGTAAATCCATTTTCTTATATACACTTGCACACACAAAACCTTCCAGTCATGCTTGAAAAATACCTATGTTCCAGAAAAGAACTTGGTTTGCCTATCAACATGCTCACACCAGCCTGAAATATGAAATACCCTGTGAGATGAAAAATTCTCAGTTAGGAAGGAAATGAGAACACCAAGTGTAGCAGTAGCTACTGGAGATATAATTCTGTCAGGGAGCATAAACTTTTGTAACTACTTTACAGTTAATTGTCCTTGGCTCAAGAAATTTGCTTGATACTGGCACCAAGATTTTTGTCGTCTGCAAATAAGTGTCTCAATTATTGAACCTAATGAAGTATTGTGAGCTCTGGTGCAATATTCTAACAATGCTAAGTTACTGATCCTTTGAATCTGCCTGAGTGTTTATAGTCATGTCCTTTGCTATTTGTACTAACTTTTCTGTTAGCCTACTTGAGGGTGCACAGTAAGGCCTTGATGTGGTGCACTTGAACTAATGTCAGAGAGAATTGCTAAAATGAGTCACTCTTGAATTGTTGGCCATTATCTGTTACTTGCTCCTCTAGAATAGCAAGCTAGCAAATTGTGATTTACTGTGTGTTATTATAGTGCTATCAATGCAACAGCTCGATTTAAAAAAAAGATGAAAAAAACCACCCAGTAATCTGCTGTAAAAGATAATCTTTCCCATTTAATTTAAATAGACTCATGCCCACTTTGAAACAAAGGCAATCAGGAATTGCATGTAGTTTAAGCGATTTGAACTCTATCTCCTGTATTTACTCATACTTGTATACCTTTTTTTCATTGGTAGCAGTTAAGCCTGGCCAGAAAAAGACATCTTGGGCTCTGTTTTTACACTTCTCAGTATCCAAAAAGGCATAACAGGTTGTGCTTAGCATTTCTGACTTCTTATCATTCAATGTTATGATACGTTTTGCTTTGTCTAGAATCCTATCGTGCGGCAATTTCATCTCTGTAATACCAATGACTTTTTATGCTTGTAAGTGCTTGGACTTTTCTTGTCTGCCCTCCATCTAAAATCACTCTCTCAAGAGCCAACCCTGCTGGATCATTTTTTCTCTAATTTCAGCTAGTCAGATTTTGTTTCAGAAGCAGGTAGTACCTGGGGCAGATTTATTTAAAATTCCTCTTCCTGCATCTCCTTGCTTTCACTAATTAAGAGAGCTGTCTGTCACCAGCACGCCAATGTGTCACATCCGTAATATACTTAGCATATTGCTTTGCATCTATAGTTCCCTTATCAAGTACAGCCATTATCCATATGATCAAATTCTGCCCTGAAAATAACTGCATATAATTCCAATTTATCTACTTTATTTATCTCTAATTATTTATACTATACCCCTCACCTCAGTAGCTGGCTGCCTATAATATGAGTGGCACTGGTCCTAAATCTATAAGAATTTAATTAATAGATTTTTATATTAAGGCAGCACTTTCCTAGGCCAAATTGGCAAACATGAACTTTCCATTTACTTAGTTAATATTCACTGGCATAGTATGGCAACATGGCCATGTGAAGAAAACAGCTGGGTTTATTTATATAAAACACTGGCTTAGAATGTGTGATCATGTTTCCCTCTTGTGCTGGTTCCTGTGACTAGCACAGTTTATAACTTGCAGCTAAATAAATTCTGCCTTAGCAGAGGTGATAAAGATCTGAATACTGAAGATTCAGTTTGATTTTTCACCTCAACCGCCACCTATCATCTGTTGTGTGTACACATATCTGTGGTTTGTTACATACTATCTAACACACACAAAGTCTTTCTAAAAGATTTGATCTATTTCCTTTCCTACTGAATTTTCAACTAAAAGCAGACCAATACCATATAAACCCAAATTTGAACACTGGAGCTGGCTTTGAGGAAGTTCAGTTTCTGATCTTTGGCCCATTTCTAGTCATAAGTAACACTCACGTAATTAAATTCTTATTTGTATATTAAAATTCTGAAGATGCTTAGGTATGTAAGTAGGACACTTAAGAAAGTTATAACCAGTTAATTATTAATTGATACAGTTTTTGTGCTGCAATGTAGATATTTTCTTACATGTTAATTACAAACCTAAACAATTCATTCAAATTTAATATACTGTGTTGCAATTTGGGATCTGTCAAGTGTATGTAATTGAGTTATCTAAATGCAGCTAAGTTATAGTTACACACTCTGGATTTCATATTATCAGGAGAAAAAATGATCCAGTCTCTGTCAGCTGATGCGAATCATCGCTAGTCATAATTTCCCATGGAAACTACGAGGTACCTGCTGGTATAGATTGTTAGTTTATATTCAAGTTTACTGAAAGCACATTATTCATCTTTTTCTGAGCAGTAAAATTTTTTTCCAAACTCAAGATTTTGTTAAGAAAATCAGAGCCTTTATTTCTCAGCACTATGTATTTTTGCCTCCTAAATTATTTTCAAAGTGATCTTTCCCAGCTATGACTAGATTGGGCTAGGGAGGCTAGCTTGAATTTAGGATTTATTCTTCCATTGTGGTTTGTGCCTTCCCATGATTAACCCTGGAAGTAACTCATTGTGCTTCAGACACATTTATTGTCAGATCTTGAAGATTTTACGCGAGACTCATCTCAGCTTCACAGAGTTTACAGTAGTACAGCTCGAGTTGGTCAGGAACCAGAATTTCTATTTTGTGGGAAACTCTATAGTTTCAACATTTGTTTTTTATCTAAATTGAAAGAAAAGCAAAGATGAACAACACCATTATGTCTATATTACCATTTTGAAATGCATCTTACTGTGTTGATGTTATGAACCAACTATATACTGTTCCAGAGGTGTAATGAAATCAATTTTCCAAGTTCAGTGCTCTGTTTATTGAAGAGCATTCTATTAAAGATACAATAGCTGAATAAAATACATCATTATTGCCCTTTCTCCACTTAAAAGATCCATCCATGATGCCTTTTTCTTTGTAAATTCAAGCAGAGACAGTTCAAAGCAACTCCCGTTATAAGCTTCCAAAATGGTTTATTATAGTTCCAACAAAAGCACTCTATGTTTTCAAATGTAAAACTAATTAGATAAATTTAAACTTCTATTTTTATAAGCTGAATAGAAGGATGCAGGAAGCCAAAGAAAAATACACACAAATACCAGCATACTAAATAAAGGTTAAATAAAGAAAATTTAATTTTCTTTTGTCTATGGTGGTTTCTTTTAAAATGTAAGTTATTGGGCTGTGGTAATTTCCACTAAGGAATCAGACTACAAAAGCCTAGAGTTTGATCTACTAGCTACTTTACTTTTGCATTGATTTACCATAACTTTATCTAAATCGTTTCACCCAGGAGAATACAAGTAGGTTAAAAAAACCAGTAAGGTGAATGCTAAAGTGAAATCCACCCCCAGTTCCATTCAGCTGAAGTGTATGCTTTTAATAGGTCTTTTTCTCTCTTAAGTATGGTATTGTTCCTAATCAAGTATGAGATAATATTTCAAATCTCATGGAAATCAGATTGAACATTCAAATATCTTTCTGGGTTTCATGCTTTTTTTGTAGCTACATCAACCTGACAATTTTACAGCCACATAAGGATAATAATTGGGCTAATGTTATTGCACCAACAGTGCAAGCTTTCCCACACTGTCCCACTGATGTATCTTAACCCTAAACTGAAGGGACCAAATATAGGTGTAAAGGATATTCTAATCTCCATGTCTTCTAAAAGATGCCAGTTAAAGCTAAGTAAGCATTTCAAAGCAGTGCTTCTGAATTCTGAATGTGTTGGCTTTGACCATGTCTTTTTTCACACGCAGTTCACAGACACGGATGGAATGATATTTTTGGCATGAATATCAGAAAAGTGGCTATTTTTACTGTCATAAGCAGACAAAGGCAGGTATGTGGTAACAAGGGCATTTTTATTCTCCAGTCATTGTTTGCTATTTTTATTCTGTTTAAAATCATCCAGTTTCAATGACCCAGCCAGGAAGCAGAACTACGTAACTTAAATGAACAATCACGTACCACAAAAAGTAGGTTAAGCTACCCTTCCATCCAATGGGACAGATCGTATTCAGTGCTGAGGGTTCAATTTTTTTTATTTATAAAATGTCAGAGGACAGCTCTATCAATTTATTAATCAAAGATAGATCAGCACAGTATGGAAAGGCAAATGCATTACCAAATCCAGAAAATTGTTTTATAGCAGTTTCAATCTGTTCCAAAGTATGATCTCAATTCTGCTCATATTTATACCCCCTTGTTTACAACAGATAGAAAATCTCCCAAATACTACTGTATAATTACAGACCTTACTCTTCTTTTCTTATCTAGTTTCAGACCTGTTTTTCAGGGTACAAACACATATGCCACAGTTATCCCTAGCATACTGTAACAGTCATGCCTAGCATGCAATTCATATTTGGCAAACCTTAACAGAACATATATCTCGTCTCTGACCATTTCTACACGTATAAGGAACAGGGGTTATGCTAGTTTACCTACTAATAAAGTATAGAATGAGTACAAGGCATTCTGGGAATACAGTTCATAGTTATACAACCTGGAATAAGTTTAAAACTTTCTACAAATATGACATTAGCTAACACCAGACAATACATTACCTGATAAGCATATCTGTCTTTTGCTAGAGGTACCTGATTTTACTGCATTGGTATTTTCTGGAGGAGTTGAAAAATAGACCAGACTAAACAATGTAATGCATGAAAACAGAATAAAAATGTAAGTTTTGATTTGCTAAAGCTTTAAGCCAATGACAGAATTTTGAGAGTGATAAAAGCTCAGAAAAATGAATTAACCTGGTGTACTGTCTTGTAAAAGTAAATCCACACATATATTCAGCAACAGGTCTAGGGTTATTTTAGTTGCAGACCTCTAGTATTTAGTGTACGTGGTGATACAGAGTATGCAACAATGACACTACTAGCCATGCCTAGGTTCTTGGGCTTAAAAAGGACAACCTATTACACTAAAGTTCTTCTCTGGATGAAAAGAGGGCTTCAGTCTTCAGTGTTGTCCATCTGCAATAAAGATCACTTAGAAAGAGAAGTGCATCTTTTGAGGGGTATACCAATCCTGCACAGGGCCAACGGGGGCAGACCAGTCACTGTGAGCCCAGGAGGCCACGCTCCCTTCCCCTGCTGTGCATGCTGCAGGTGGAAAAGCCATTATAAAAGGAGGCAGCCCAGGTTGGCAGAGGCAGGATGTGTACTGCGGGTTCCTGCAGAAGTACCTGTGATGCTCCAGGTGGTAGAGCTGGTAGACCCAGACTATGCTGTGGACAACTCGCTCACTGCAGTGCTACCGTTTGCCCCAGCCAGGAGGCCGCAGGGCTCTAGAATGTTTGCTCTGCCCACTCAGGGGCTACAGACTATTCATTTATGTGACCAGAACCCACTTGGCCTCAATCACATGC
Organism: Chelonoidis abingdonii; assembly: GCF_003597395.2. Lineage (NCBI taxonomy): Eukaryota > Metazoa > Chordata > Testudines > Testudinidae > Chelonoidis > Chelonoidis abingdonii. Next base: position 98,012,206 of record NC_133773.1, read on the forward strand.
TTAACAGGTGTCGGGGTGTACCAACCCCGTACGGGGCCAAAGGGGATGACCCAGCTCAACATGCAGGGCCCCTGTCACACGTCTTATAAAAGCAAATAGCAGCTTTGGTATGGACATTTTCTGGAGATTAATGGCCACTGAACAGAGGACCATCAACTTCTCCTGTTTGGTCATGGACCATCAGGAGATGTCCTGCACTTTGATCACAGTTGCTTAATTAAATTAAAATTCGGCTAAGGTTTAAAACAATTGCAATCAGATATCTCATCAGGTTTGGGATACAGAATATTTTAAAGCCAAGAATACTGGTTTTATATAAACTGAAGAAGGGCAACAATAATGTAGTAGTGTCCCAGTAGTAATATATTATACAGTATTATCATGTAGAGTGAAATACAAAGAAGGGACCACCCTTATTAGCCAATTTCCTGTCCTATGAGTTCATCACCTTATTCAATAGAGTTGTGTTCAGCGTATATTAGTGGACCACTATCATTAAGCAATTTACTTCATCAATGCCTTTGACTAGCTGCTGTAAAACAGGTTCCCTGCATGTATGATTAGATTTAACTTTTTTTGGAGCAAAAATTGTGTAATTATTGTTAAAAAAGTAGGATCATTCCCTCCTCACCACCCTACATAGACATATAGACACACAGCCTGGAGGCTATCCAAATTTTTTGGACAACCAGGCATTCAGATAAATGGAAGTGCTATTTTGAACTTCACTATCACTGATATAAAGATACAGAGAATGACACTGATATTTGCTTTACACTGTATTAAAGAGTAATAACAACTCTGAGTTTGTTAAAACACCGAAAGTGTATTAAAATTATGCTCACAGTGGTTTTAATACAATTTTGATGTTTTAATAGTCTCAATAATGTTCGTTTTTACCTTTAATAAAATACAAAGTATTAAGCATTACAAGTAAAAAAGCCATTGATCAGCACTAGCAGGCACTAAGGGTGTGTCTACAGTACAATACGAGCCCAAGGTTAGTGGGACTTGAATCAGCTGACCCATGATAGGGAACCCTGGGCTTGAGTGTCATTGTTGGATTTTAACCCTATGTTAAGACTTCTCTAATCCATGCTTGAACCTAGGACTCTGGTGTCCGCGATGCAGTACACAGACCCGAGTCAAAGTAACCATATGCCAGAGACCCTAGTGCCTCCTTCCCCCTGAAAGGTGGCCACTCTAGCCCTAGAACCGTGGTGCCCTGTGAGAAAACTTTACTTGCCCACTCTGCACATTACCAGGAAGCAGCTCACTTTGGAAAAGACTTAATCGATCTGCTCTTCATTGCAAACAAGGAGGTTCTCTGATACTCTGCTTGTAGATCAGTGATCTGAAACGAATGTGCTAACACTGACTCAAGCTGCTGCCATTTGCAAAGGTGGGGTGGCTTCCATTTGCAATAGAGTGGATTGCAGACTGTCAGGATAGAGAAGATTAATGAAGTTGTCCCATGCAATTGTAGGATATTTCTGTTACCCAGGGTTTTCAGAACTCAAAGCAATGGTAACTTAACTGTTTCTCTCCAGGGGGTGTCTGGATTAAATCAAAGGGGGCACAGCTCATCCGTCTGATAAGTGCTTGGCACAAGCAAAAGTGCTTTTGCCTAAAACTACTTTTTTATTAGATCTCAAGGGTGCACACGTGCGCACACGCACACACACTGTCACAATAGGGTTAGAGCATTTCAAAACATTAATAGTTACCTAAAGAGTCTGAAATGGTTTTGAGGGATCAGCAGCCAGGCTTCAGGGGGCCCTTAAAGCTTCTGTCTGAATGCTGGAGAGTTCAGATGCCAGATCCTTGCCCAAAGAAAATTTTCTCAGACTGTTCCCAAACCAAATTCTTTTGCCTAATCTTTTATAACTAACTTCAAACAAAGCACATAACCTATAGTGACTACTAGTGGGTTGTAACAGTAATCCGTACTAGGTCACCAATTCTCCTATTTTCAGCAAAGTTACTCATTATCTCTTATCAAAATACTTTTAGTCATAACTACAATAAAACTTACATGTTAAAGGTGTCAGAGGTGCTCAAAACCTAGGTCAGTTGTCCAAAAACTCCTTCTGTTCTCACTATACAGTCACTTCTTATCCCATTCTGATAGCAAAACTGCAAACATGCAGTTATTTGGCCTTGCCTCTTTGGGCCCAAGATTTTCCTAGCTAGATGGTGTTTGGTTTTTAACTGGCAGTGACTGAACATACAAAATAGCTTGCCAGATACAAAAAACAATTAAATGAACCAGATAAAGCTCCAACAATATGCTTTGCAATTAGGACCCTGCACACACACACTCAAATATTTGTGTGATCATGATGAGAGAAAATTAAATGTAAAATTTGCACTTAACCAGTTAATCTTACAATAGTCTGATTTTTCTAGGAATCATGGCTCAGGCAAGGCCTGTGTGACCCACACAGGAAAGGATTCAAATTTCTAAAAATTCTCTAAACCTGTTTATCTTCTACTTCTCCTTAAGGTCTAGTCTACACTAAAGCTGCATTGATTATATTAAACTGGTCCAGACATTGATAGGAAACAAAGGGTAGGAATAAATGGGCAGTTTTCAGAATGTAGAGAGGTAAATAGTGATGTCTCCCAGGGATCTGTACTGGGACCAGTCCTATTCAACATATTCATAAATGATCTGGAAAAAGGGGTAAAGAGTGAGGTGGCAAAAGTTGCAGAGGATACAAAACTACTCATGATAGTTAAGTCCAAAGCAAACTGCAAAGCGTTGCAAATGGATCTCACAAAACTGCATGACTGGGCATCAGAATGGCAGATGAAATTCAATGTTGATAAATGCAAAGTAATGCACATTGGAAAACATAATCCCAGCTATACATAAAAAATGATGGGGTCTAAATTAGCTGTTACTACTTGAGAGAGATCTTGGAGTCCTTGTGGATAGTTCTCTGAAAACATCCACTTAGTGTGCAGCGGCAGTCAAAAAAGGTAACAGAATATTGGGAATCATTAGGAAAGGGATAGATAATAAGACAGAAAATATCATATTGCTGCTATATAAATCCATAGTACAACCACATCTTGAGCACTGCATGCAGATGTGCTCGTCCCATCTCAAAAAAGATATATTGGAATTGGAAAAGGTTCCGAAAAGGGCAACAAATATGATTAGGGATATGGAACAGCTTCCATATGAGGAGAGATTAATAAGACTGGGACTTTTCAATTTGGAAAAGAGATGACCAAGGGAGGATATAATAGAGGTTTATAAAATCATGTGTGGTGTGGAGAAAATAAACGAAGTGTTATTTACTCTTTCTCATAACACAAGAACTAGGGGTCACCAGATGAAATTAATGGGTGGCAGGTTGAAAACAAAAGGAAGTATGTCTTCACGCACTGAACTCTTTGTCAGAGGATGTTGTGAAGGCCAAGACTATAACAGGATTCAAAAAAGAACTAGGTAAATCCATGGAGGATAGGTCCATCAATGGCTATTAGCCAGAATGGACAGGGATGGTGTCCCTAGATTCTGTTTGCCAGAACCTGGGAATGGGTGAGAGGGGATCAATCACTTAATGATGACCTGTTCTGTTCATTCCCTCTGGGGCACCTGGCATTGGCCACTGTCAGAAGACAGGATACTGATCTAGATGGACCTTTGGTCTGACCCAGTATGGCTATTCTTATATTCTTATTTGTTCTGAAAGTATCAACACAGGATGTTTTTGACATTGTTGGAATTTGTTTCTGTTATTTTTATAAACAAAACTTTGATGATATTTACATAATTTCATGAAGTGCTTCAATTTTGACAATTGCATTTTCCAGTTTTTTACAACTAGCTCTAAAGCAGGGGTTCCCAACCACTGCAGTTATATAAGAACAGATCCAGCCATTCCTCCAACTGCATACATCCAATGATCCATTCTACATCATCATATTCAGATTAGGTGTAGATCCCACCTCCCTAACAAACAGAAGGCAGAGAGGCTATGCAGAGCTTCTTTAACACCGAGGGCCATGTACAGGCTGTGAGCCAAGGGCTGAATTTTACTTTTAGCAAATATGCACATTCCAAAGTTAAGACTGTAGAGAGTACATATGAGAATTGCAAAACTGATCCATAGTAAAATTTTACCAGTTCAGGCAGTCAACACAACCTCTTACCCTGGACATATTGAAAATTATGACCTTTACCCAATATGCCAGACAGTAAAAATGTGTTATTAGAGCATAGGGTACAGTGCAGGGCCAAGTTCCAAGGTAAGCCTGAGTGTATTAGAGAGATTCCAATTTCATGTAACATATGCTTTCTTCCAACTTCTTGAATATACGTTATACCAGTTTATACTATATCACGCTCCCTTAGTTTCACACTTCTCTCCTGTAGAAACATGAACTTACGTTGCCTCTTACATATTGTCTCTGAGTTTGGCCCACTGAGTCTGTGTGTAAGGGACTCTAATATTATGCACTCTGAGCTAAGAGTGTGATTCCCCAGCTCAGATACCCATACTTTTGCTAGCTTTAGACCTAGCATGTGTATAAACAATAGTGAATGCCAGAAGCACAGGCAATGGTGGCACATTTTAGCCGTACAAAGTACAAACCTGCCTGAATCCCATGAGTGTGTAGGTGGCACAGCTTAGTTGTGCCACTGCTGCCACTGCCTGTGCTTCTGGTGGCTATGCTATTATTTATACTCACACGCTCATCAATCAAGTGCAAATATGTGTATGCAAGTGGGAAATCGCATCACTAGCTTATAGGATAGACATAGCCTAAGTTTGTGTAATTTACATGCAAAGGCACCGGATAGAAAAGAGATGGCAAGAAAAATAAGGGGATGTAACAGTGTAAAAATTTAAGTATTTGTGATAATCATGTCTCTATAATGACTAGCCAGCCTTGTGTGAAGAGTCTGCTGTTCACTAATAGCGAACGGAGGATTTGGGGTTTTTTTAAGTATTAGATAAGATCCCTGATCATATCCATGGCATTTATATGCATATGGCCATAGTCTGTTACAGAATGGCACCCCGCATGGGACTTAAATTCCTGTGGACCTCACAGACATGAGATGACTTTTTCTGACTAGGAATGCATTTTGATGTACTTAGTTTATCCAAATGAAATCAATTAGAAGGGACCAAAGAAGCCAGATTTCATTTGCAAGTTGCTGGCCCCAAAACCATATCTAGTGCTTTGTAGAGCCCAAAGAAGTTTATAATCTTAATCAAACAGAGACAATACTGTCAAACACCCACTTCAGTGGTCCATTCTTGAAGCAGTACAGATACGTATTTTTTAATTAAATTAAAAATTAAATTTGGGAAGAATATTTGGAAGATTGATGATAGAAATGTGTTTTAAGAAAGGATTTAAATGAAAGAGGGAGTGCAAGGAGAGGCGTTCTTTATCCCTTCATTAGCTACAAGCTAGCATAAATGTTAAACTATTGCTATTGAAACAGATAAATAAGATTATATGTAGATATACTAATCTTCTTGGCTCACTACTGAAGTTAATGACAGTACAGCCTCAGATATATAATTTCTCCTCCAATAGGATAGAAATAGGGCTGTTTGCAGGCATGCAGGGGAGTAATTCTGTACCCATGCAACTAAAATAATTTTTTAAGAGTATGAAAGTGAATCATGTACTAATGGTAGTTTCTAGCGATGTTTCTCCAATATGATACCAGCCTGTGTGAAAGGACACAACATCATGGAGTTAAAAAGATATGCAAGAGAAGAGCTCCTTTGGCCAGTATTCCAGCCACTTGTCACTGTTCAAAGCAGGAGAGATTTAGAGACAGAAAATGCGGGCAGGCTTTATTAATCAATAGAGAGAAACCTTGTGTGAAGGCCCAAGGGACTCCTCCTACAGGACACATCTCTAATATTACTCTACTCTAAAAAAATAGAAATTACACATTGTGTTGTAGGGACCTCTGGGACAGCTGTTGGAATAGTGATATTGATCCTGTACTGTCAATATTTTGAGTTGTTCACTTACAATAATTGCTTTTCTTGACTGTTCACACAGTTCTTGTTTACAGAAAAATCTAGAGCCAGATCCAATAGCTCTCTGACTTGATGGTGACTATTTGTGAAGATTTTGTTTTAATCTGGACAGGCTTAAAACATCTGTTGTTTTTTTTTCTGTAATTGTGGGATCCAGTAATAACCCTGAATAAGTGGATATTCTAATATTTGAAAAGAATACCTAGCAAGTAAGTGAAGAAATTATCTACAATATCCCTGGAGTTAGATCAAGGGAACATGGGAGTCGGCACAGATCAGTAAAGCCCCATAACAAAATCCAAATAAAGAGTGAAAAGTGTAATTGTTAGATGAGAGACCTGGGGATCTAGTTGAACAAGTGCCCATTGAAGTGGTGGGCTTGCTGAAGGAAGAAATACAGGTGCTCTAAGAATGAGCAAGATAATAAGAGGGTGTGCAATGGCCCAGCTTATGAGGTGAGTGAATTGGAGCTGGCAGTGGAGACAATGAAGGATACAACTGCTCAGCAAACACTCCTGGTGGAGGGTGAAGGAGAGTGGAATGAAACACTCACACAAATCTTTCTGAAGTATCACCGCACACGGATGTGCTTCACTGGGGCCAGGAGCTGACAATGAAGAGCCTGCAAGGGGAACTGGGTGATGAATGCAAGGATCTTTATCTTGCTTCTGACCCAAACTCAGGAAGGTTAGAGCCTTCCCCTTCTTGGAGAGGAGGAAAGAAAAGGCAAAAACTAACATTAGCCTAAAGAAGGAAGCAAAAAAACCCAAACACACAGATTATTTTTAGTTTAAAGAACAGGTAACTATTTTTTAGGAATAAGCATATGTTATTTTGTTACCTATTAATTAACCTTACCTTTTTAAAAGACACCAGATGAGGTCTGATTCAGATAGCTCTTCATGTTAGAAGTATATAATTAGATTACCCTATAAATAGGGCTTTTCTTATCCCTTGTAGCCAAGTTTTAAACCAGCTGCCATGTGGAAGATTAATATGCCCAATGGGTAAAATGTTGAAGTATAAATATGTACATACTATAAAATAAACCAAGAAGCTCATTCTTTACTGGATCTATGTTCATGGAGGCCCGAGGTAAAATACAAGTATATTTACATTTTTTGAATACAACATCCAAAGGTGTGAGAGCAAAAGTCAATTTATAATATAAAAAATGAAGCAAATAATTATTAATGAGAGAACTGATGAGCCGAAAGAGTCCCTCTAAACTTGGTGGTATGATTCATTTGATCTCTTTTCCAACTTTTCATTATTATTGGTTAACAGTTATATTGCAGTGGTGCCTAAAGGTAGCAACCAGGCTGGCCCCCATTGTGTTAAGTGCTAGAGCTGGTTGAACGTTTTTCATTGCCATGATTTTCTGATGAAAATGCCCTTTTTGCAAAACTCCTATGGAAATTTTTAAAATTTCACTTTGCAAAAAAAGTTCAATTTTTTTATTGGGGAAAGCAAAATGAAGGCTCCTGGAGTGCCTGCTTGGAAAGCTCCTGGAAGAAACAAGCTGGATGAGGTAATATCTTTACATTGGACCAACCTCTGTTGGTGGAAGGACAAGCTTTCAAGCTTCACAGAGCTCTTCTTCTGGTCTGACATGAAGGGCTGAATTTAAAGGGTCCACTGCGGCGCTAAAGATGTTGGTGAGGGCAGATAGACAGTTTTGCTGGACTTTTGCTATCCCGGAAGGGGTTCATTTTGATTGTGTAACCCAACTGGAGGGCCAAGGCACTGAAGACTTGCCAAGTGAGAGCAACAACTTATGGAGGGTATGGTGATATCAGTCAACTCTGTGTTCTTGGGGAACCAGGGCATAATATCCAGCCTGTCTGACTTATGAAGGATACCCTCTCCCCTACAGCCTCTGATTGAACCAAAACCGATCAGAAAAAAGACTTGCAGAGAGCAGTGAAGGGCGGTGGAAGACACACCTACACCCATCCGGACAAGGGTGACAGGATTAAGACAATTCCCCTAGCCTCACCTGCATCAAAGATGGGACAGGGAGTCATCTCCATTAGCATACAGAATGGAGAACAGAGATTCCAAGGCAAGAACTGCATGGAACTCTGAGATGAGAAAAGCAAAGAAGCACTGCATCATGGGGGATCTCTGCTCCAGATGTTAATGAACCTATGCCTGCTCACACCCAGCTCTGCAGTTATGAGACCAATTCTAGTAATGAATCTTTGATTGATATCCAAAATACTGAAGTAGCCTAACTGCATTTCCAGCCTAACCTGGAAATTTCCACTACATGCATCCAATGAAGTGGGTATTCACCCATGAAAGCTCATGCTCCAAAACGTCTGTTAGTATATAAGGTGCCACAGGACTCTTTACTGCTCTAACTGCATTGTGAACTTCCTGGAAGGAACATCAGCCATAGCTAGGAATGATCAGCCCCTATTGTCTAGCCTAAAGAAAACCATTGAGTCATCAGTTTACCCATAAACAAATCTAGTGTTCTCTCTTGAACCATTGTTGTTTCCCTACAAGAAACCACTACCCATGCTCAAGTGGGTTCTGATACTTGGATCCAAACTCTGTATCCGTTCCACTGGGACTCCATCTTCTCCTGACTGATCGTGCTGGGGGCTCCGCCTGCCTCCAGCACTCAGGACCCTGAGCTACCACCGTCACCTGGGAACCCTGACCAGTTCAGGCTTCATGGAGTGGTGAGATCCCAGCTCTCTCTCTCTGTTTTCTTTTCTACCTCAGGTATGACTGTAACCCTTGTTTGATCAGGTATAGTTGTCTATATATTACTTTTGTGATCTTTAATAATGTAACTATTATGTTTGTTTAGGCTCTCCCTGTGTGGTTATCACTATTATTCAATAAATAAGTTTTATGGTTAAGCTGGTTGCTTAACTCCCTCTCTCTCTAAACTTTACTCTTTTTTTGTTTTTAGCTTCCCCATTTACTCTGCAGAAATGCATCTCTTACCTAAGCTAAAGATCCCTGTAGCACCCAAAAATACTGAGGGGTTTGCTCATCAAGTGGGTTACTACCAGTACAATTGTAATGTGAAAGTGGGGTAGGGACATGCTGAACCTGTGACATATGAGGGTGGCAGCTTGGAAGTGCTGCTCAACCCAGACTACTGAGTCCAGTGACTATAAGGGGTCAGCTTGAAAGTGCTGATTGACATGATCCACTCAGACTTTCTCTGTTAATGTGTGTGTGTTCATCCAATTTTGGGACTGGAGGAATCCAGCCCGGGGAACCTAGATCCTGCAGGATAACTCCATTGGGAGGGAACTTGTAGGAGGGAGAAGTAGAGCTCCATATGAAAACACAAGTGACACAAGTAGTACATTGACAGAATTACAGAATCCTCCCCCCCGCAGAAGAGTAACCCTAATAAATGAGTGTACCCCCAAAGTAATGGGCAAATCTGGTAACTATGGAGGGGGGGAGATGAAGACTGCAGTTTTGCATGCAGCAGCAGGAGGTGCTCAAGAGGTGAGTGCTCCCCCTCCATCCCCATTTCAACTTGGTAGCAAATGTGAAGTTATAAGACCTCCCTCCTATCAGGGAGGAAAGCCAATCCAGAGTGATGCTGATGCCTGTCTCAAGTGAGAAATGTCTGATATCCCATCTCAGACTTGGCAGGGAGCCCAGCAGCTGCTAAGCATCCAAATAAGTTTGACCATTGCAGACCCCAAAGGGAAATGAGTCAGGCCCACCAAGGATTGTCAGGGACAGTGGGCAAGAGGGGCATGAAAGATCAGTTTGCTCCTGGAGTAACAGACACAGGGGAGATTACAGGCGGGCACAGAGTACTGAGATGCCCAGGGAGGTCCAGGTTACAAAAGATGCCTGCCCTCAGTCACCAGAGGCTCTGATGGCTGTTAAAGAGACTGATAAAACACGGGTCAAGAAGAGTGAAGTCCTAGGGGTAATGTTTTTTGAGTTTGGGGAGCTGGGGCATGTAAACAGACACTGCAGAAAGTCAGCTAGACGATTGAGTAGTCCCTACTGGACTTAAACTCTCTGACTCAATTCATAGAACAACTGGCCTTCTTATTCCATTGTATTTCTGTTACTTTGTGCGATTATTCTAAATGATCGGAAAGTCTATCAGGAAACACAATATCAAGTGAAAAATTGTCTTATTGGAAAAGGAATAGCAGGCAAAATTCTGTAATTTGGGAAATTTTTAAATTACTGTTCATCTACTCTTTCAATACTGCCATCTGCCTTTCCTTTGAGGTGAATCCCTTTGGTGGACTTTGCACATGGAAATGTAATTTACACCTCCAGGCAACGGCAAAGGTCAGTCTGGCCCATCATCATTGTTTATTTATCCACACGTACCATTGTGTTTTATCCAGAAAGTGTTGTGTGTCTCTAATTTCTTTGGAAAACAGTTATTCTGTTATCTCTGTCTTGACATTAAAAAACAGTGAAATATAACATAGTCATCCTTGAGATTTACTGTGCAAAAGTGCAAGCAGAAGAAACAATTGTGTAATGAACCTGATCCAAATTAATGCAAATGTATGTCTTAGAAGTTTTCAGTGTATGAGGTGGTTACACTAAGCAGGTTGCTGGTTTGGAAACTTTTCCTTCCTCTAAACCTTAACAGAATAATGTATAGGTTCAATCTTTCACCAGTATGTATGTTAAAAAATGTACAGTACTACTGTGAAGTAGGAAGAATTCCTATGACAAATTCATGCATGAGTTACTGAAAGACAGACATTGTTACCTAAAGACTTTGCTTCAAAAAGAGAAATAAATGAAGCCTGTGAAGGTTCAGTGTTTAGATTCTAGCATTTGAGATTCACTTATTCATGATAGTGAAAATTTACATTTTACACTTGGGAAAATTGTATTCAAACAGAAAACAAAAATTTGAAACCTTTGTAATAACAGAAAATGTAAACAATGTAAGAAGAGACTAGAACCTTCTGCTGGAACTGTGTATATCAACTTCACAAAAACGCAGCAGACTTTTTTTCTTGGAGTGACCATAATTCCCATTACCCTATTTTACTATAAACATTTTCTAGAAATAAAAGGAACAGTGCTATAGAACTAGGTTTACTATAACAATGGCAATGGTTTGTCCAATTTGAGAATTAACTTTTAATTGTGTCATTTAAAGTACAAGAGTTATGGTTCTGATCCTGCGGGATGAATAGTGCAAATCTTTATCTCCCGCTGACTTCAGTGGGATTGGAATACGGCCATCAATCCACAGGAAGTGCTCAGCATTTTACAAGATCAAGCCCATTGGGTTTAGATTTCCACAGTGTAGCTTCAGGGCTGGTTCCAGGCCCCAGTGCGCCAAGAGCGTGCTTGGGGCGGCATGCCGCGGGGGGCACTCTGCCGGTAGCCAGGAGGGCGGCAGGCGGCTGTGGTGGACCTCCCGCAGATGTGCCTGTGGAGGGGGTCCGCTGGTCCCACGGCTCTGGTGGAGCATCCGCAGGCACGAGGTCCACTGGAGCCGCAGGACCGGCGAGTGGCAGAGCACTCCCCGCGGTGTGCCGCCGTGCTTGGGGCAGCGAAATGGCTAGAGCCGGCCCTGTGTGGCTTTGATGCTTTATTCATACTACTCAAAGTTTTTTATTGCATGTTTATTTTATCAGTTCCAAGTCTTCAAGAACATTGTGGAACAAAGAATGACAGCTTTCATTACGAAGAAATAGGGGACTGCATTATGGTGCTGCCAGTGAATAGTATTTTCCAAAACTTAAAGAAGGCTGATCTCATTTATAAAATACTTTACTTTGGTTCATATTATAAGAGGAATACATTAATATTTTTGAATATGACATTTCATGATTAGCTAAGTGTGACACCTACACAGTCATTTCAAAGGTGATTGCCTGTTTTGGAAATTATTTCACTGTCAGAGAAAACAGTCGTCTCTTGTAGATCTGTCTAAAATCCTAAAACAATTATTTAAATTCAATTTGAATCTCAGCCCTGATTTTTGCTGAAAAATAATCCTATTTCTTTATTTTCCCTTCTGACATTCTGTCTTATATCTTATTTTGCAAAAGGTTTTGACACTCAGTGGATTTAGGGAGCTCTTTTCATTACTGTAAGAATTAATGTGTCTGGTGAGAAATGATTTAAGAATATTGAAACAGCTAATTGACCAAAGATTCACTTGTAATGTTTTGTCTCTTAAATTAAATGAGCATAATTTTAATGACTTAAAATAGGCTGAAAAAGCCTTTTCAAAATTGGCTTTGTGATTCTGCAACACTTAAAGATGACTGAATCAGCAGGAAGCTTCTGTTGCAATACAACGGTTAAAATATCTAGCTTAAGGATCTTGACTGAAAAAGGTAGACAGGTAAAAGTAAAATGTTACACACAATGCAATGAACTAAGATTCAGTAGCATTCTATACAGGAGAATGAACAGTTTAAATTAGTTTAACTGGCCCAGATCCTCCACTGAATTTAATACTGTTACACCAGCTGGGAATCTGGGTCATGGTGTTTATTCACTTATGCATCTTTTGATTGATAATTTTGAATCAGAGGTGTATGTATGCAGTATAATGGTAGCACAGTGCACTGCCACATTCAGGATCTGATTTCAGAATCTGAGCTCAATCCCGCAGTTTTTGTGATGGAAGGGAGTAAGCACCCTACAATGTGCCTCACCTGAGCAAATTTTGAATAACGTTAGCTACCTCCAAAGTGAGCTGAGTTAAATGCACTTCCCCTGGAGGGAGGTACTGGTGACAGTTCTGCAAGACTTTTGAAAATACTGATCAGGAAGTAAAGGAAAGAAAAAGGGAGGGTGATGTTCCTTTCCTGAAGAAAGGCAGTGGTTCTGGGTATGATGAAAAGATTCTGATATAGCACTGTTGGCCAGAAGCAAATATTTGGAGAAGATTTTAGATTGCCCTGACTTTCTGGGATTACACACGTAGGTTGAGGTAAATGAAATATTTTTGATGTCTGTATATTAATAGGATTGTCAGTGATTATCTTATTATTTTATTTCCTCCACTTCACAGGAAATATGCAGCCATAATCCTGAGTTTGTTTGTAATACTTAATTCTGTCACATGAGAATTTTTTTTTCAGAAAACAAACACAAAACCCATTAAGCATGCTCCAATGGTTGTAGAAAAGATTTCAAAGATAGGCCACTCACCCTTCAGTGCCAGAAATTCATTTATTTGTAAGTTTCATCCTTCAGAGACCTTTGATCAGAATCCTATTTCCCATCTTGCAAGTTTGATATGTATAATGTTACTTCATTATTTTCTGACATTTTGCCTCCTGGTGAGCAGTTGTAACTTGAAAATGGCATATAAAAGCAATTTCTAATGCTGTTTCCGACCCTTGAAAATTAATCTATTTTTCAGTAACTCATTTGAATAAGAAACCTTGTGTTTTGGGGCCTAACTCTGAAAGTTTTGAAACAACTTTCCATAGTTTTAACAAAAAATAAAAATCAAATTCCTTGTACAGTGCAGTTCTCAAAGCATCTTAAAGATTGTATTAGGGCTGTGACGAAAAAAGGAGTTCATTTTTTCTCAAATTCTGCTTCATGCTCTCGCAGTGGAATAGTTTGGGGCATCTTAAAGAATTGTAATTTCAATTTTTCTAGAAGTAACAGAAAAATTAGTGGATTAAGTATCTCTCTTTCCTTAGCTATGAAAATTCTGTATTTTTTTTTTTATAAAACAAAAGATGTGGCATTCTAGCTTTACAGGTTGGATGTAGGGGAAAATTAAACATGTGTGTAATTCTTTGCATGTTCAAGGCCATCATCATCCATAGATCTCAATGTGCTTTACGAAGACAGGAAGCATTATTATCGTCACATTATAGGCTGGGGAATTGATGCTAAAAGAGAAGTGATTTGCTCAAGGTTACACAGCAAGTCAACAGCAGAGTCTGGAACAGAATCTAGATTCCCTGCCTTCAGTCCAATGCCCTTTGGATTGGATCGCAATGTCTCACACTGGTAAATTGGTTGAATTTCTAGCTGCAAGACAGATATGAAAGCAGATTGGTTTTGCTAGACTACTCAGTTTTGTATCATGGATAGAATGGGTGCCCAGGAACCTGTCACATTCAATGCTAACTCTCACTGAAGACTATAAACCAGTTCTTGTGTAAATTTTCAAATGCATTCCACAAGTCCACCACTCTCCTGATGGCTACAGTTTTGCCTCATTTTGCCTACAATATAGTTTTACCCGTGTTTGTCTTTTTTGTTTTGTTTGTTTTGCTTTTTACATAACAAACATAGTCTGAAGGAACCACCCGGACATGGTGGGGTCCAAATAACTGCTTGTACTGAATATAAACAAGGTGCAAGGTCTAGCTACGTATGCTCTGATTGGATTCTGGAGGCTTCTAAAATATAGAATATATTGAGTGCCAGTAGAAGGCTCACAAATTGGTTAAAGGCACCTTGTTATTACATTACATCCGACTACGAAGGAGTATGTCAGAACAGGGGATGAGGGTTCAGTTCTGCTCCTGGCTCTGTCTTCCAGGTTCAATGTGTAACAGTGCCACTTGGTGACACCTCAAGAACAATATTATCAGTTCATACAATTTCTGAAAATAAAGATTTTTATGGAATAATTTTCAACTAGCCCAAACAACTGATGGAAAAACATAAAATCACAAACAATGCTCAACCCGCACAGGCAAGGACTATGGTTGCATCTAATACCAAGAGGTTTTAAAACCAAAATAAAACTATAAAATAAGATATTTAGCAGGTATATATGGACATGTATAACTGTAAGGTGAATAATGACTATTGATTGTGGTTTTTAGTTGTATTTTCCTTCATTTTCAATGTTTGTTTTTTGCATATTTTAATACCTTGTCATTTCCCCAGAATTGTTTTTATGGATCTGCTCAAACTGTGACTGAATACGTTTGAGCAGAAACTGGTTGGCCTGTTAACCTATAAATAAACACAATTTTTTAAAACAGTCTTTGTTAATATATGCATCCTCAGTCTGTGTAACCACATACAATAAAATTGTAATTCGCCTGCTGCTGTGCAGGATCAAGAAGTGAACCTCAGAGAGTCTGAAACAGATTGTTGTGACAAGGACGTGATTTGTCTTGAAAGTTCTTTTAGGGAACTGTGCCATTTTCTGGGGTTTGTTTGTTTGTTTGTGCTGATGAAACTTTCTCAGTGCGTCAGATGATAATGGACCCTGCTCTTCCAATTTCAGGACAATAAAATAACCTACTGTTGTTCCCATTGTAGTAATTCCTTCTTTCCCTTGCTTTGATCAGTAAGTTAACTGCATTTCCTCCTGCATCTAAAGCAGAGATGCAGGAAAGGGAGGTAAGTTCCCTAATAAAAAATCTTTGAGTGAAGCAGAATGATGCCTTAAAATCCCAATTAACCGGTAAAAGAATCACCACCAAAGATGTCTAAAATTCAGAGATGTCATTATGTAGGCAAAAAATGTCAATTATTATTAGAATTAGCCACAGAAAACATCTTTTGAACATATTTTAGAAAGCCCAGTAGGGTTAGGTACTGCTTGGAGGTTGTGCCTAGATTCTTTACTGGGTTAGGGCTGCTTTGTAGCACATAGATGGCATATAACCGGCTTAAAGACTGCATAGTTGCCTTGGGAGAATTATCTTCTGGTTGCATAGAGCTGCAAACTTGTTCCTATACCGAATCCTATGCTAAACTGGAGTCAGCACAGGCAGAATAGTGAGGGGGAAAAGGGGCATGGCCAAGTTTCCTCTTTGCCTCCTTGATCGCCAGCTGCCATAATCATTCTTGGGATCTACTAATGGCTGACATACTTTAAACAAGCTCTCATTCGGCTTTAATTTTTGTTGAGAACTGTCTTGGTGCACGGACAGCTCAGGGATTATGGGGGAGAAGGAAAGAAAAACAAAAGTAGGTTATAAGCAACTTTTTGCCCATATCCCTCCTAATTTGGACTGTTTGTTGCCTGGCCACAGCCAAGGAAGTAGGCCATAGTTTTCCCAGAGCAGAGCTGAAATATAACATCAGCTAGCTAACACATTCTCACCATTCTGCATAGATGTCACTCTTCTTAAGTTAGATCAAGGCAGAGAAAGAACAAACCTGTTTGAAACTAGGGCACGGATCATTATGACAATAAGTACTTCTCTGAAGTCATGGCTTCTGAATTTGAAAACATTTTGACAACTTTAATGCAGCAGATCTAAAGTATTGAAGCACTCTAAGATGATTAACCTGCAAATAAACTGTAGCTTTGCTTCAAGAGGATTCTTTGATCAAAGCAATTCTTAGTTTGTTAGTTTGTTTTTCCCCTTAAGTCATCTCTACAATACTTCAAATATTTTGGCCACCTTTTTATAGATGAAAATTAAGCCCGGTATAGTCAACATTTTGGAAGGTATTTCATAAATTTACTGTATTTGCAATAGTTTATGTTGCCAAGAGTTTTAAGATATAAAGAAAGATAACACTGTAGTATTTAGGAGTGTTAGTAGAACTCTTGAAACATCTTATATATAAGAATCTCAGCTGAATTTCCCAGGTAGTAGAGTAAACTGAGCCAATCGATGTGAACTGGTATCCTGCCAGAAGAGCTTTTCAGCCCTGCTGAAATGATTGCTTTCCATGAGCCAAAGAAAGCAAAGGAAAAACTATATTCAGCCTTATGTAGATACTATTGGCACACAATATCCACATACATTAAAGTAAATTCCCTAGGACTCTGACATAAAAAATGTGAGTTTAATGAAGATCTAGTTGTCTGGAAGAATACGGACGACAAGCAAGCGGATGCATATAGAGTGATGCTTAGCAATACTCAGTTATTTCATTGTTATGCTTTCAAATTCAAGGGACTGTAACTCAGTTAGAACTGAGTCTGGGTGAATACTGTAA
The DNA here is from genome assembly GCF_003597395.2 of Chelonoidis abingdonii. Taxonomy (NCBI): domain Eukaryota; kingdom Metazoa; phylum Chordata; order Testudines; family Testudinidae; genus Chelonoidis; species Chelonoidis abingdonii. The sequence continues at coordinate 98,029,107 of NC_133773.1, forward strand.
AATATTCAGTAAATATTCATTCAAATATTTAAACAATTTTGTGTCAACAGTATTCACATCCTTTCATGTGTTCGCTTTCCACAAACATTGCCTCGAAATGAGTATGTTGGTTGCAATGTTTGCCAAAAAGGTGAATCTTAAGCAAAACTTGTAAAACATTCATAGAAAGCAAAGCAAAATTGAATTTCAGAATTGGCAATCACCCTATTTTAAGCGGGATCAGAACAGAACAATTTCTCAGTGTGCCTGGGTTAAAACAAGGATTGTGGTATATCAGGAAAGATGTGCATAAAATTCATATTGCCATGTGAAATAGTGAATAAACTGATTTAGCAGTGGAAATTGGTCTTTCATTAGCAAGATATAGAGGTCTGAGAATGCATAGGTTAAAACATGAGAAACAACAACAGTTTTACATAACTAGAAAACAGGAAAAATCCCAACCAGGGTTGCAGTTGGCGCTGCTAGAATAATATTTGTCAAATAGTATATTCATCAAATGTTAGCACTTTTCTTTACATTAACTTATTCAATCAGCTCCATAATATGATTAAACAATGTTCATTGAACAATGTATTTGATGATTTCATGGTATCAATGTTGCACTCTCAAACCAGGCTGCTATTTTGAACTAAATCATTTTCTGAAACCTTTTGTCAGAATGCACAATTTATAAAATCCACTGCTGCAGTGTATTCCAAAAGAATAGTTGAGATAGCACCCCCACACTTTTTTTTCCCACAATGGAAAGTTTAAAAAAAAATTCTAATAGAAATGTTTCATTTTAACATTTCCAGTCAAAATGAAACTTTTCAACACTCCCAGTGGAAATATTTTGTTTCAGCTTAGTTCAGCATTAATCTAAATCTTAAACAAACTCAAATATTTCTAACCAAGTTGACCTGAGCCAAAACAAAATATTTTATTTCCATTTTTGCAGTAGAAAATTGAAAAAAGATGGCAAAATCAAAATTTTTCAGTGGAAAAACAATTTCTCCAAAATCAATTTATTTTCCACCAAAATATTTCAAAAGAAAATTCCCAACCACCTTTGTATAGTGCCATTGTATAGATAAATGATATGCTCTGCCCTGGAATACCGTGTCAGCCTATCTCAAAAAGGATATAGCAGAAATAGAAGGTTTTAAAAGATCATCATCAAAAGTATTGAGAGTCTTTCATATTAATTGAAACTGAAAGACTGAAATTGTTTAGAGAAGAAATAATTAAGAGGACACGTGAAAGAGATAGACAAACCACTGAATGGTATATAGGGTAAATAGTAGCACCCAATTTATTTACCTTCTTTCTCAAAATGCCAGAAGAAGGGAATTATTAATCTTTTTAGAGAGAGAGACAAATGTCTATAGCCCACATCTGAAATGGGGTCTCTTTATTCTAGGAGCTGTACAAAGACAGTCCCTGATCCAAACAGTTTACAGCCTAAATGGAAAAGGCTGTAAAGGAAAAAGGCAAACCCTTCCTCTGTAGAACTGGACTTTGCGAAGGGAATCAAAACCAATAGTAAAAGGTTCTACAGCCACATAAATAAGAAGAAAACAAAGAAAGAAGAAGTGGGGCCGCTATACACTGAGGATGGA
>NC_133773.1:98032580-98074654 GCF_003597395.2 Chelonoidis abingdonii
GGGGTTGTTATAAATGTGTATGGGTAGGGTTTTGTGGCCTGCCTTGTGCAGGAGGTCAGACTAGATGATCATATTGGTCCCTTCTGACCTATGAGTCTATGAGTCTATGAGTCTATGAATCATCTGGAACTGCCCACTGGCGGAGACAGAATACTGGTTTAGGATGGACAACTAGTCTAATCAGGTAAGGAAATTCCTACATTCCTATTACTGATACAAAGCATTTTTCCCATAAAATATGTGAATTTAATAAATGATGCCTGAACAGCTGGAAACTCATCTAAATCAGTGGGTATTATAATCACCTACAAAGTAGGTTTGAGAATCTGGTTTTCTTCAAATGGGGCAGCAATTCAAAAGGCCTAATTATGCTAATTATAATAAGTGGTTTGTAAATGTTTCATCAAAAAAACTGACCCACACTGCATAGCAGGTGCTCATTAAATGTTGAAGATTTACTATTAATAATTTACCCCCTGGTGAAATCTACATATTGTCTGCAATAAAGACAACATTTGACTTCCCTGGAAAGCTTACTAAGAAAATAATTTTCTACAAAAACTGAGCCTAAATTTCTCATCATTACTTCAGATCTGCAGCATTGAACACAGAATAGTTAGAAGGTTTTTGGTTGCTCGTTCAGACTCAAAATATTGTTTCACAGTCAAAGCACATTACTTAGTAAGTTAATTGCTGCAGTGAGTGCACAGATAAATATGGAAGCCAGTAGGCACTCAGCTGCACCCCACAAATAGCCCTGAACATCTGAAAGTTTTGTGTGTGTGTGAGAGAGAGAGAGAGAAGGCACATGAGACAACATAGTTCTCCAGTAATTTCAATGGGACTACTTATGGTAGAAGCCACTACTTAATGTAAGAAGGGCCTTAAATTTTTGGCCTTTTCTGAGGGCTTCACCAGTGAAAATCACTCCTCTGTCATCTCTGTGTGACAGCATAATGTCAGAAAGACAAAATGTGAGTGATTTATTCTAACACTTTGATGTTAAATTCTAATAAATAATAATTAAAAAAACATCTTACAGGACCAAATATGGTAAAGGGTCAAGTTGGCCCTGGTCTGTCTTTTGGCCTTCCCTCCATCTTCCCTTTCATGTTCTGATATATCAATCTCTCTTTCTTTGCCCTAATTAGAGTTATTTTGCCCCATAAAGTTACTTTGCATCTTATTCCTCAATATTTGAGTGACTGATTGCTCCACAAAATGGTCTTTTCACAGCTATAAAATATATAATCTTAGGTTTGTGTACCATAAATAGGAGCACTACGTAGGAGTAGTTCTATGTCTTCTTCTCTGTTTTCCTGTAATATTCTTAATATTAAATATATTTATCAATGATCTGGAAGATAAAATCACTGCTTATAAAAATTTGTGGATTGCATAAAAACTGATGAATGATGAGGACAGGACTGTCATACAGACTAAACTGGATCACCGAGTAAGCTGAGCCCATTCAAACAAGGTATCATGGACATGTAGGGCTGGAAGGGACCTCGAAATGTCATCCAGCCCAGCCCTTGCAATTAGGCAAGAGCATGTACACTTAGACTATCCCTGTCAGATGTTTCTCTAATCTGCTCTTTAAAACCTTTAATGACAAGGATTCCACAGCCTTCCTTGGACGCCTATTCCAGTGCTTAACTGTCCTTAGTTGGAAAATATTTTCTAATACCCGATCTAAATTTCCCTTGTCCTACCTTCAATGGATATGGAGAAAACTGGATCACCATCCTCTTTATAACAGCCTTTAACATATGTGAAGACTGTTATCAGGTTTTCCCCTCAATCTTCTTTTTTCAATACTAAATGTGTCTTTTTTTAAAAAAAACAAAACAAAAAACCCTTTCCTTGTAGATCAGGTTCTCTAAACCTCTTTATTGCTCTCCTCTGGACACTCTCCAATTTGTCCACATCTTTCTTAAAGCGTGGCACCCACACCCAGAACAGAACACAATACTCCAGCTGAAGCCTCACCAGTGCTGAGTTCAGAGGGACAATTACTTCCTGTGTCTTGCATATACAACTCCTGTGAAAACACTCCAGAATAATATTAGCCTTTTTCACAACTGGAGCACATTTTTGACTCATATTCAGTCCTTTTCAGCAATTCAGATCCTTTTCAGCAATTGTACTTCCTAGCCTGTTGTTCTCCATTTTGTCATTGTGCATTTGATTTTTTTTTCCTTTTTCAGTATACTACTTTGCACTTGTCTTTATTGAATTTCATCTCAGTGATTTCAGACTCTCTCCAATTTGTCAAGGTCATTTTGAATTCTAATCCTGTCCTCCAAAGGGCAACTACTCTTAGCTTGGTGTCACTCACAAATTTTACAAGCATACTCTCCACTCCATTATCCAAGTCATTAATGAAAACACTGGCCAGTACCAAGCCCAAGACAGATCCCATTGTATCCCACTGCATTCCCCTTCCCAGTCTGACAGCAAACCCTTAATAATCATTCTTTGAGTACTGTTTTTCAATCATTTTTGCACCCTCCTGAGTAATTTCATTTAGACCACGTTTCCCTACTTTGCTTATGAGAATGTCATGTGGAACTGTGCCAAGTCTTACTAAAATCAAGATATATTACATCTACAACTTATCCACTAGGCCAGTAACCTGCTCAGTGAAGGTACTTAAGTTGTTTAGAATGATTTGTTTTTGACAAACCCATGTAGTCTATTCCTAGTAACCCTATTATTGTCTATGTGCTTACAAATTGATGATTTAATAATTTGTTCCAGTATCTTTCCAGGTATTGGAGTTAGGCTGACTGATCTATAAATCCTTGGGTTCTCTTTGTTCCTTTTTTGTTTTGTTTTGTTTTTTGTTTTTAAAGATGCCTATTATGATTGCCCTTCTCCAATTGTCTGGGACTTCATCTGTCGTTTATGAGTTCTTAAAGACTATTGCTGAGGCCCTACCAAATTCACTGTTCATTTTTATCAATTTCATGGCCAGAGATTTTTGAATTGGTCAATTTCACATTTTCAGATGTTTATATCTGAAATTTCACAGTGTTGTAATCTTGGGGGTCCCAACCCTAAAGGTACCTGGAAGTGGATCTGATCTTTCCTCCTCCCCCTACAGAGGAAGTACAAATCCTGTCCCTCTCCAGCCCAGAGGTGACTTGCAGGTAGGAGCCCCCCCCTCCTCCCCAGCTGTAGCACTCCCAGCAGCAGAGGGAGATTGGACCAACCTCCATAAGCCTCCTTTACCTGCAGGAACCTCTGAGGCTGCTGCCAAGCCCCAGAGCTTCCTGCAGCAGGGGAAGGCACTTGGAAGTGGGTCTGATTTCCCTCTGAGAGTGGCCATGCCGGCGAAGGACAAGTCTTGTCCCTCCCAAGCCTGGCTGGACTAGCAGCTAGGAGCCCCCCCGGCTGGGGCACACCCAACAGCACGAGGGTGATTTCATGGGCAAGGGCTTATTTCAGGGTGTGTGACACATTTTTTCATGACTGTGAAATTGGTAGGGCCTTAACTATTGCTAAGGTTCCAAGATTTTCTTTCCCTAGTTTGCTTTGCATTCCTTCCCACTGATTGTTAATATTTATTGTGTGAATCATCTGGACACAATTTACCTTTTTATTAAAGACTGAAGCAAAATACTCGTTTAACACCTCAGCCTTCTTCATCTCATCCATTATTAGCTATGCCTTCCTTTCTTGTTCCTGATGTATTTATAGAACTTGTTACTGACTTTTATATCCCTTGCTATGTAACTCATTTTGTGCCTTTATCTGTCTGAGTTTTGTCCCTACAGGCTTGTGCTATTCTTTTGTACTTATCCGTAGCAATTTGTCCATGTTTCCATGTTTTGTAGGATTCCTATTTACATTCAGGTCATTACAGACATCCTGATGAGCCATATCCCTCCTACTATTCTTCCTGTCTTTTTCCTTCACATTGGGATACTTTACCATTGTGCCTTTAATGTTGTCTCTGAGAAAGTTCCAACTCTCCTGAAAAACTTTTTCCTGTAGATATTCTTCCCATGACACCTTAACTACAAGGTCTCTGAGTTTACTAAATATGTTTTAATACAGCCAAATGCAAGGACATACATCTAAGAACAAAAAAAAAAAAGCAGGCTATATATACAGAATGGGGGATTGTGTCCTGGAAAGCAGTGACTCTGAAAGGGATTTAGGGGTCATAGTGAACAAAGGCTTAATGAGAATCAATGGCTGGAACTTAAACCAGACACATTCAAATTAGAAATAAAGCACACATTTTTAACAGTGAGGAGGATGAACGGTTTGTAACAAATTACCATGAAAATAGTGGATTTACCATCTCTTGATGTCTTCAAATCAAGACTTGATGCTGTTCTAGAAGATATGCTTTAATTAAACACAAGTTTTAGGATCAGTACTGGAGTAGCTAGGTAAAAATTTAAGGACATTTGATATACATGAAGTCAGTCTAGATTATCCAATAGCCTCTTCTGGCATTAAAATCTATTAATACAAAAACTAACTGATTTAAACCTCTTTTTGGGTGTTTTGGATATATTTGGATTATTAATAATGTTTAAATATTATAGCAGAGTTTGAATGTTTACTAAGCCCAGATACTCACTTTTCCTTACGCTTTTGATTCAGCATGTAAAAATTCCTCTTCCATCAATATTCTTCTCTGCTTTTTGCAAAATATTTGTACCGAGTCCTGACCCTATTGAACTAAATGGAAAAAAATCCTATTAAATTTAAGTGAGAGCAGGCCCTTGGTCTAGAAGAAATGAACATAGACTCAAAAGACAGTTTTCTTTTTTCAAGTAAAGAGCTTTCCACAACTATTCATAGCTGGTTATGAACACTACCCCGACACACATTCCACAGTGTGTGTAGCCCGACAGGCCTATTTCTCAGAAAATAAATATGATTACAGTGCTTTTATGCAGGATAACCCTAATCATAACATGAAAATGCAACAGTTCACATACTGTGAGTAAGTAGAGACATGCAAAGGCGTGTATTTGATTTAACGTTACTACAAAACCACCCTGTAACTATCATTATTAGCGAATTCAAGGTTGCTTTTTACAAGAGCAGTTCACTATTATTCCATAATCTCATTAATCTGCAGTATAGAGCAAAACTCTTCTTTCATCCTCTTGGATCTCATCTCTCAATGTTCTTCTTTCTGTACATACCCTGATCTCCCACTGATGACATCTGTAGCTCAACAGAGGCAGGAATTGCAGAATAGTGGAACTATGATCTGCCATATAGATCTGAAATTTGATTTTTTTTATTTTAACCCATAATGTACATGTAGAATAATGCAGGGTCACCCATAAGAGCTTGTAGACATACACATTGTATGGCCTTGGGTTCCACAGAAGTTATATACATCACATTAAGTTAAGGGAAGCTTGTGGACAATAAAAGCACATGGTAAGATTAATAAATGATAGTGCAATAAAAATGGTTTATAGTCCATGTAAATGGAAATCTTTTCTCTTAATCAGAGCGAATGTTATCATAGCAGGAGTAGCAGATAACTAAATAGATGCTTCTTCTGAAGCATGTAAATATTAACAAACTATTTCAAGGAATCATTCCATTGTTTGAGTAGTCTGAGAACAGGTTTAAGTGATCAAAATGAATTGTTACACTCTCTCTCTCTCTCTCTCTTTCTATATATTTGTCCTTGAAAAGTACATTATTTGGAGAAAGAACTACAAAAGATTATGCTTTAAATAAATTTATGAACACTGTTGGAATATTTTAATATAAAAAAATCTTTAAAGAAATATTGCTTCAAGTCCCAGTGGCAACATAACTATCAGAAGAAGGAAGTGTCTGTGGAGGTTTGGGTTTTTTTTAACTGATGAAGTTCAAAAGTTCTTTCATTTTGTTTCTGGAAAACAAGGGGATTGAAGTATGTTTTTAGTGAAAATGGCAGAGGGTGGGATTTAGAGAAACCAAATGGAGGCAAGTGAGGTTTTATACTGTATTGCATATTTTGCTGCTCCAAATCCTCCCCCCTCCCATTTAATTTCTCCATTGATTAGAATTATGCTATTATTCTACTATGCCTGTTATATGCAAACAAGGAAAATATTTCTGTTTTTAACAGAGCTTTCTCCATGAAAAAAGGAGCTCAAATTTCCTATTCTTAGTTTACAAAGACCCATGAGCTACCAGGGGACTCATAATCTTCCTGTGAGTTGCAGAAGTAGAAAGATAGGAAAAGCAGCTTTATGTTCATCCAGCAAAACAGTGTTCATTTGTCTGTTTGTTTGTTTTTAAAGCCTGCCTTATCCCATTAACACACATTTTCTACAATGCTGCAGAGACAATTGTCTATGAAGCCAAAGGATATGCCAGGTCTATTTTCAGTACTCAGGCAACAGCAAAAGCCTAGACATTAAATAATAGAAAATGGTAATAAACATCATAAGTAAACTGCCATTATGATTAGGCATATATTAATACTATTGACTTTGGCCAGATGCTCTCTCATATACATGTGCACACGCACACACACAATACTATTCAGTACTTAATGAAAACTTGTATAATATTTTTGGACCTAGGAGATATATAATATAGTCCTTAATATATGCATATATATATATATAAAATATTCATTAAGGACTAAACAGTATTGTCCGGAAACCAGCAATATGTTTTCTAGGGATATTATGATCTTCATAATGTATTGAATTATTTAATTCATTATTTCTTACTAGGACATTGCAAAGATTCTGGCAATATTCTAAAATATTTCTCTCCACTACTATAGGTATATGGTAAACTGTATATTTTTGGTAGAACTGATAGCTATATGCCTATACTTATAGCTGCCCAACACTGCCCGTTATAATAAAACCTTATTTTCAGTTCTTCATAACATTAGCAAGCGTTAACTGTTCTGGCTGAGATTTTTCATGTCAGATGTTTGCTTTAGGCTGCATTTATTTAGAAAGTTCCTAAACAAATAAACAAATAAGTTGAGCATTTTCCAAAAATGAATTAAAACTTATTTTGCCCGCACTTAAAAACAAAATCTTGCCCTTTAATTTTCAGGGGGTTGCTCTAGTGTCAGAGGTGTGTCTTTTGCTGCTCGAGTGAATATCTACCAAGATGTGGATAAGTTATAACAGCAGTGGATATGTGTAAAGGCAAAAATATAGGTTCCTAGGGAACTTCTACTGAAAAACATTTAGGTGCTGAGCAAGTTTAGGTGCTTAAAGGATTCAGCAGCAGCTGAGCAGGGGTACTGTGAATCCCAGTGGGGCTGATTCTGGGATTTAGGTACCTAAACTGGCATCTTAATTCCTTTTGTAAATTTAGCCCTCAGATATTATAGTTATAAGCACCATAGGAAAGCACATGAAAAGATTCATAATTCAGAGCAGGGTTTAAATAGTGGGCAGTAAATAAGGCCTATGGCCACACTTTGCCATTAAGGATTCGCTAAAATATAGAATAGCTGCTCATTCAACAAGCACTGTCTGTTGTGTGCACTGAATGATGCAGGGCTCCTGTGGAAAAAAATATTATGTGATTGTGCAGTTAAGGATGGTATCATACTGTGCATATGCACAAACTCCCTCTGGGGGAGAAATTTTCAGTTGGGAAGAACTGAAAAAACTGACTGTTAATCTTCTTTAAAAAACGCTTCAGGTGGGTCCTCTGCCAAAGGTTTCCGTGACTTTTAACTCTATGGAAAGTTTGAAGTGTCTGTGTTGTTTCATTTCTGAGATCATTTGCGACAAGAAAATGGTCTGACATAGCATGCTAAAGTTCTGAAAAGACTGATAGACTGATTCTAAACTAAACTAATTAACAGATTCACTAGTACATACTCAAAAATCTTTTTGTATGTGCTGGAATTTTAGCTAGACTAGGCTATATTCTTCACATGTAACAAAGTGATTGAATCCCTGATTTAAGTACAAAGCAGTATCAGTCATCATGACTTGCCAAATTCTTTTAGCCCATGATGGCAGTTTTCTCTACATATTACAGCAGAGGTGAGCATTAAGGAAAGAGCTGAAGGAGAGTAGGGTGTTAGTTTATGTTTTTTGACTGGGAGTGATTTCCCATGTGTGCAGAGCAGCACGCGAGGAAAGCATGAAGATAGTTGTGGGAGAAGTGGACAAGCAGGTGGCCAAGGCTGGCATTGTTGGTGGAATGCAGGCAAGGGATGATCTCATAATAAGATTATAGGACAATAGGTGTGGCTGGGCTAAACTGTGGGGGGCTTTTCAGGTTAGGACAAAATGTTTGTGTTTGATATGGTGGAAATGAGGGAACTAGTGGAGGAACTTACAAAGGGCTGACATAGTCAGAATGTTGAGCCAGGAACATACAGTGTGTGATCCATATTTGTCTGTCCTTATCTCTGAAGTTAAAGCAAGAACTGTTAACTTATTGTCATGGTGCTGATAGGACTTTGTCCAGTGATGTGTTATTTTTAGTTTGAATGCTAAGAGGAAATGTAGAGGCCATTCATGCAGATGATCTGAACCAAAGTGAGGCTGATGCTCCCAGACAGTCACTGTCTGAGAAGTGAGGGAATAAGTACATAGAGCATCTTGCTGCAACTTCCCTACAATTTTCCTCCTTGTAAGTTCAGCACCTGGGAATGGATTTTTAGAATGCAGTCTTTTGGGTTCAGTTCAAGTCAATCTAGGACCATTTTGCAAAGCTATTTCATAGAATATCAGGGTTGGAAGGGAACTCAGGAGGTCATCTAGTCCAACCCCCTGCTCAAAGGGTCCACAGCTATAGGTCACTATTCAGGATCAAATTGTATGGTGTAGGCACTGACCTATACTGGAAGTAGTGTGAAGCCACACTATTACACAGGGCTGAGGAAAGAGTTGTCTCCCTTCTAGTGGCCTACGCACAGGAGGATCTCATTGGCTACCGTACCCTATCCTTGTGCTCTATTGGCTCTACGTACTGGTAAGAATAGGGGTGAAGGTTGCTCTGATTTTCCAAGGGGCTCAACTCATTATCATCACTAAGTGCTCTGCAACATGCAGCATTGGAGCATGAGCAGAGAGTTGGAGTTCAGGGGAGTTGTATCAAGCCTGAATTCAGCCACAAACTCTAATTCTAGGTCATGGGGAACAGAAATGAAGGTAGTTTTTATAGCCCAAGGATACCTTAAAAAGGTAAACACAATTGAGCCAAGTTTATTCTTTTTATGTCTAACTGACATGTGTTCTCAAAAAGCCTGCAGGATTCTGCAACAGTTTACCTAGTTTTTTTTTTTCCCTCCAGTAAAGCAGCTCTGAACTTTGTTTGTCTTCCTAAGGACGAGCAATTGTGGGGGAAAAAGGCATGTTTGGTATGAAAGTGAGAGGCAGAAGTGTCCTGGTCAACATTATTATGCTAATAGGCACTGGCACCACTTCAGTGACTCTGAATTCAAGAGGGAGAAATGACTAGAAAACTTTCTGACAACCTGTTGTGAGTTTCTATAAAAAAAAATACTTTGATTTATCTGTGATGACAGCAGATGAGATTTGGCCACAGCTACCACTATGTGCATTAAAAAAATGAGACCTGGGACAATAGATTGCAAACTGCCCACGCTCCTGACAATTAGGGAGCACACTAAGCCTCATTTCTGCATTTTTTGACTGTTTGATGTGTTTAGATCAGCTGGAAAGCTTCTCTGTAGTCATTTGCTATAGCACAGCTGGGGTGACACACAGACCCCCCTGAAATGCATGCATACAGTAGAGTGTGCATTGATACACTTTCATCTTTACAGCATGTTCTCTCACTTTTATTAGGAGAGGTTACTAGACTGATCAGATCAAAGGGTAAAATATGATAAAGGAACCTGGCCTTCAAACTTAATGAGTTATTAAATAGATGGGGGAAGCTAAATTGGTTGTTAACATGGGAAGTTAGCTAACCTGGCCATTGTGCTAGGATAGTAATAACACAGGAGAAACAGTCTCCTAGGTCCCAAGAAAATGGGCTTGCTGCTGGTCTCAGTGGGAATCCAATATATATAAACCCAGCTTAAATGAGATCAGAATCAAGTCCAATATAGCTATTGGTTAATATTGCAGGAAACAGCATATAGACAAATGAAATGAGAACTTAGGGAAAAAATGAAATTGAAAAGCATGTCTTTTGTAGGATGAAGAACATATGTATTAAAGTTCCTGAGCTGGAGGTTATTTTCAAGGATGAGTAAAATTAGTATTTAAATAAAGGAGATATAGGAACTTTTTTTTTTTTTTTTAAATAACACAAGCTCTAGGGCCAGAGCTCACCTCAGTTGGTACAGCTGAGGATTGGGTTTATGAGACTCACCTTCCCAATGGAAAAGCAAAATAAAGTAGCAAAAAGAGTTACAATATTGATGAAAGATGAATATTTTCTCTCTGCAGAATCAATACTTAATTGACAGAGCACAGGCAGTTTGGATAAAAGTAAAGAAAAATAAAGTTTTCAGTTTACTCTTAGTTATTGTTAAGTATCTTCAGAGCACTTAAAGAAAGTTGAATGTACTAAATATTTTCACTATTGTCAGGAAGGACTACCCAAGATGTTGCTCATGAGAGATTTAAGTGACTCATGTATCACACCACACTCTTGGTGGAATCCAACAGAGAGAGAAATGGAAGGATTGTCCAAGAGCAGGTGTGAGGGGATCCTCTCTGCAGCATATAGCTAGCCTCGTGGCTCTTTCACCAACTCACTTCCCGCTGCGAACATAGGGGTGGGAAATGGGAGGTATCCAGGATTTCTCTATGTCCTGCTGATCCTCTGATACAGAACCCCTTGGGCCCATTGGCAGCCAATGTAATGTAGAGCACCATTAGGCAGCATTGAAGATTTGTGCTGAAGGACTGGTCGTCTACAGATACACACTCCTAAGCTACACACCCTCATGCACCCACCTGAGTCACACTCAGGGCCATAGCAACAAAGAACGTGGCCACCTCCGAACATATGTCCGGGGCCCCTTACCGAAAAAGTCAACGGCATATTTCGATGACTTTGCCGCGTCTGAGATCACAAGATTCCAAGTGTGAGCTCCACATGGTACATACAAGGCACGGTCATTTATTTCTAGCATGCGGGCTTGAACTCCTTTATTCTTTCCTCTCATATTTGCGCCGTTATCATAAGCTTGGCCTCTCATGTCAGCAATGTCTATTCCTAAGTTGTTTGCCTTTTCAAGAAACGCTTCCAATAAGCCCTCGCCAGTTGTATCATGAACATTAAGAAAACCAACAAACGCTTCACGAATATTGACACCATCTTCACCGTTGCATTCAACAAAGCGTAACACCACAGACATCTGTTCTTCATGTGACACGTCGGGAGTACAGTCCAAAATAACTGAATAATATTTTGCTTTTTTAAGCTGCGCTATGTTGGCCTCTTGAATGTTACTGGCAACAAGTTGAATCAGCTCGTTTTGGATCTGTGGACTGAGGTACTGAACATGTGTCTCTGCCTTCTTAATCCTCTGTAAAAGTTCACTGAGGACAGTATCATACTTTGCAAGCAATTCAAACAGTCCCAAAAAGTTGCCATTCGAAGGATCGCCGAGCTTTTCATTACTTCCTCGAAATGCCAAGTTTCTTTCGGACAAGAAAATAACGACATCAACCATGCGTTTGACAACATTTCTCCAGAAATCTCTTTCTTTCAGAAAAGCCTGCAATTCGAGTTGGTCAATAGATGTACGGTTTACTATGCCTGACCGAAGGTCAAACCATTTCACCATACAGTCTTGATGACCTTTGCCTGTTTCATGCTGCTGAAGTCTTTTTGACAGTGCTTTCCAAGCAGATGTTCCACGACGTAGCGGTATGTCGCCAGTGCCAAATAATTTACAACAAAAACAAAAAATGGCATCTTTCTGAACTGAGTACATTAACCATGAACGTCTTATTTTCTCGCCATTTGCCATGGTTCGATAGAAATGAGTACTTGTGAACCTCCGTCTTTCCTCGTTAAATGGAAATTCGTAACTTTCATTCTGCTGCGGTGGGCCACGTGCAACAATGTCACACACTTGCCTGTCCGATATATAGACGGTCAATCTCCTGGATCATCAGTCAGTGGTTCAGATTCAGACACTTCTTTCCCGGCAGCAGCTTGAATATCTGTCACAGTTTGTTTGGTAGAACAACTGGCTTCACCTTCGACCTCACTTGAAGCACTTCTGGATACTTCTGGATACGATTCGTCGCTGCTAGCGCTGTCCATTTCATGTGCCTGTACCTGTACGTTGGATTGCAGCGCAAAATACGTTGACAACTTTGGAATTTTCTCAAGTTCCTTCTCGGCATCTTTTGCTGCCTTTCGTTTACTAGCTCCGCTCTTATACATTCTCTTAGACATCACAAAGCACGCTTCTGCGTTGGAAACGATAAAAAACTAAACAACTAAATTAATAACATTTATCCGCCGACTGCCATTATGAACGGAAATACACATTCTTTGAATGGGTCCAACTAAAATTCGAAACTGACCGACAGACAACTGATGTAGCCAATAGCATTATGATGTAACATAATGAATTCACAGTTTTGTCAGTAAAACCGACATGGATTGTGCAATAGCGTCAATAAATGTCACTTACCTAGTTATACCTTACATTTTTTTTGCCACTTTTAGGGGCCCCCCTCCTTGCGGGGCCCCCTCCAGTCGGAGGGTACGGAGGGCGCTCGCTACACCTCTGGTCACACTGGCCATTCCTCAGCCAGAGCTAAAAATCTGGTTTGTAAGTGATTGGACAGACCAATTTGTTAATTTAGTTTGGTGAACAAATATTCAGCCAATGTAATGAGACAATCTGGAACCCATTGCTAGGAAGTGAGGCAAGTATGACTGATAAACCAGGCTCTAGTTGAGGAATAGCTTGGATCTGTGAGAAATTTTAACTACCTTAATGTTGAATGTTGGTCTGTCTTTCTGACACCTCCTCTGGGATGTCTTGACATCAGCTGAAACTTAACATAGCCAGAAATGCTCTCCTGCCCTTGCATGCAAAACCCTTTCAACTCCCCACAGTCACTCTTGACACCACCACCAGGGGCATGGTCTTGGGATCACCTTCAATCCCTCCCTTCCTCTTGTACAGCACATCCAATCTGTGCTCAAATCATGCCACCAAAACATCTGTTAAGGTCCATCTTCTGCTTCTCCCCAGACAGCCAGAGCCCTCATCCTGGCCTTTATCAAGTCCCTGGGCCTGATTGTATGAAAGTGTATAAAGAAAAAAAATGCGCATGGACAAATAGTCTGCTTAATAATGGACAGAAACTATACCTCTAACAAATGTGTCAGATGTCCTGGCCTGTGTTTTTCCTGCAGTGAATGCATTTTCACAAGAAGATTGTGTCAGATCCCTGTTCAAATATGGTTTTGGCTAGCAAGGTTCTGCTTCAATTATAAATATGACATGACAGACTCAGTATCAATTTCAGCATTCAGCAAAGTGTCTGATAATTATCTACTGTAAGGCGGTTGTGGCTGTACCTCCATCTGCCTGGGAGAGAGGCCAACCCTCTCACTATAAGTCCCCTGGAAGAGCACAGTCAGGTGAGAATTAGCATTGGATTCTCTGTCATTCAGTGGGGTAATCCAGTACTGAGTCTTGGGGCCCCAGTCCTCCGACTGGATATTGCACCAAACAGTTAGGGGGCTCTAGCCTACAGTCAGGGTAGGGCAGGAGTGTCCACAAACACCGAGTCTCCAGCAGGGCAAAGCAGCAAGCAGTTAGGTGGCCCAGGCTGGTATTCAGGGCAGAGAAAATAAGGAATCTATTCACCCAGGCCCTCAAACAGGGGCAGCAAACAGTCAGGGGTTCTGGCTCTAGCAGACCGCCGACAAACACAGGCTGCCACCCCACAGGTGGGCTGGCAGGGGTAGAGGGACGCAGGCCCACCCGACTCCACTGCATCCCAGCCCAGGGCCCTAACAGTGGCAGACCACTCTGCCACTGGGTTAGCGGGGAAATCCTGCTGCAACATGCTGGCCAGCTGCCAGTCAGCAACACAGCCGAACTATATTCGGCTCCCCTGAGCTACTTCCTACACTTCCGTTCGAAGGGGGGTACACTGGTGCTGGAGTTGTTGTCCGTCTCACTGAGATAAACAGCTTATGGCAGACCCAGCAACTCCTCAACATCTCCAGAGACTGACAGCTCTGGCAGGCCCCGCAGATCTCTGGCACCGCAGCCCGTTGCTGTTGGATCCGAGCTCCAGCTGCGGGTGAGAGACATCCTTCTCCTCTGGCAGCTCTGCTCTAAGTGATGTGGAGCGCTGGCCTTTCATATTTCTAGTTCCTGTCCTTCCCTTCTGCTTCCAGCAGGGAGGGCGTGGGTGTCCCAGCTTTGCCCACCAAGGGGGCTTGCAGCTGTCTCGCATCCGTCTTTGAGGAAGACCACACACCCTCGCTACATCTACATTATTTAAACATCCATTCCCTAGAAAATAGTGTGATGCCTTGGCAAGCGAAGGGGCCATAGGTACAAGATACTGTTACCGGTGAACACCTGGCAAAGTGACGCCTGTACCATTTTAGCAGTGTGGCTAATTAGTCTAACCATTTTGGAAACTGATTCCCCTCAGTGTAGCTGTATTAGGCAGGCCCTGGCAACCAACAACATGCATTGAGATTTAGGATATATGTACGTGTATGTGTGTGTGTATATTATAACATAATATGTTTAAAAACTGGTATCTTTATAATAAGTAGGTTATTACTATACTGTTTCCTACAAGAGTACTGTGGGATAATAGACGAACACTGATTGGGAGCTGTTCTACTCCATGCAGGAATGGTTTGCAAAATATTCCTTATACTCATGTGCTAAACATTTACTAATGCATTCAGGAAACTATATCCTTTGCTCAGTAATCACTACTGTGAAAACAGCCATTTAGATCAGGCTTTATCAGTGGAAGAGATCTAAGAAATTTGCCACATGGTTTGACAATGATCATTCTATGTGAGTGAGCACGTTTGAGCTTATTGCCAAATCACTGCAAACATCCCTATTACAATATGATGATGACCTGAAGAAAACAAGTTTGCTGTAATTCTGTTCTTTAATATCCAATAAATATAATAAATTGCCCATCCAGTGCAAATTTAAATGATACATGTAGCTATGTCTTGTATAAATTTACTGGCTGTTAAAATTACCCAGTCATGCTATTTTTATTGCACACTTCTAATAAATGAAAAGAACCAATGGAATCAGATATTTCTCATAGTTAACTGAGAAATTGAACCCTTTTCTTTTCATAGGTTTTCATCTGCTGATAGTCACTGCTACTGGTGCATTTAATCATGACCTAAATCTTTTTAGCTTCTTAGCTCTGGTTAGGGAATGAATTTGCATTACCAAAGAGAAAAGGAAAAAGGAAAATAAGAGAAATGAAGACGCAGGGGATTATAAAAAATATATGATGGTATTAGTGAACTATTCTCTGATGCAAATGCGAACCATGAATACACCTTCAACAAATTCTTTCTTTCTTTCCTGCTTCAGAAGAATGGCAGGTGCTCGCTGGGGAAAAAATAGCAGCCACACATTCAATCTCAGTTCTTTGTTCCATCAGTGATTCTTTAAAAATGATGAAAGTTCTACTTCAGAGGATTAGACTGATTTAAATGGTGTTTCTTTTAAACAGAAATTTTGAAGAGGGGGTAACACAGATATGCCTGCAAGCAGGAGTCATACAGATCTTCCTCTCTTCAGTCCTTGATTCATTTGTTTTGAAAAAAACTGTGTCTGCTTTGAGTTTTGCACTAGACAACTGTGAATTTTGTCACCATTATGTGATCTCTGAGTAATTTTCTGCTTTATGCTTTAGCTTTTCTTTAACCCTTCACTTCTCTTGGAGCTTTGTTTTTCAAGCCTTTCAGCCTTGGTATAAAAAAAGTAT
Organism: Chelonoidis abingdonii; assembly: GCF_003597395.2. Lineage (NCBI taxonomy): Eukaryota > Metazoa > Chordata > Testudines > Testudinidae > Chelonoidis > Chelonoidis abingdonii. The sequence continues at coordinate 98,048,498 of NC_133773.1, forward strand.
GCAATTCCAATGGAGTTTTAGTAAGATAAATACAAGTTATTAAGAAAGAGAAAATAATAACTGACATTTATTAGTGTTTCCGAGCTGAGTTATGCTTATTTTCACGGGTTCAAGAGGTTTATGTATCACTATCACATTTTTGTCTACTATAAACTATAACTCTTATTACCATTATCTGAGAGGTGAGTCATTTACTATTGCGCTCTTTACTACCAACTGTGAATCTTGCCTCCATTAACATCTGTTTGAGTCTTTCTTGCATTGCTGCTTGTCTGTTATCATTCCATCATATGTAGTTTGTTTCTCTACATACTGTGTGCTAAAAAGATGCATGCTGTCTCCATCTCTTGGTGGCTCTGCGTCCCCAGAAGTTTTCTCCTCATCATGGGATTCAGCAGTTTGAATCTTTCCTGCATTGCTGTTAACTGAAACTCAGTGTGTCTATAGAGGTCCTTGGAAGAATTTTTTTTTTTAACTCATTCATTACTATTAACTCTGGCATCCAAGCTCATATGTTCAGAAAAGAAAACTGGTTTGATTCAAAACAGTTACTTAAAAAAACCCCACACTAAAAAACCCAACCCTCATTTAAAAGATTTATTTAAGTTAAAATAATGCCCGTGATTGGTTTGTTTCTTTCAAAAGCCACTTTAGGTCCCATATATATATTTTTTTTTTTCCTTCCAGAATCTTATTCATTCAAGAAGAGCTTCCATCTTAGTGTTAGCAAGGCCTGTGATTGTTGTTCAGACATAGTGCTCAAGAAAAACTGCAGAGCGTAACCATGGCTTCATAGGCTTTAGTCTGACTGATGACATAAATGGGGTTCGTTTGGTAGGCAATGGGAGATATTCTAGAGCAGACTTCAAAGTCTACCAGGGGCTGCTCTGCTGAGGCAGTAATTATTCTAGAGAATTATCTTGGTCCTAACAATCTGGGGGTCAACCTGTCCTATGGTGCATGCTGGATCATTTAAATCACCAGTCATATAAATTACCTAATAGTTAAAGTGACATCTTGCAAAAAAGTCATAAGCCTGGATTGGTGATTGAATATGAAAACATCATGAAAGATTTGCTGAAGTTAGGTTCCGAGAGATGCTAAGGCAAGATGACTGAAGGAGGGTTTTGAGTGCAAATAACTAAAACAAAGAAGTGGATCTCATCGCCCTGTCTTAGGGTTTTCTATAGCTCCCATCTCTTTGGTATTTAATGTGTTCCAGGGAAATTTGTTCTGTCTGAAGTCCCTTAATTCAATGTTTCTGGTTGATTTATGCACAGTGACATGTTTGAACCAAGCTGCATATGCAGGATGAATATTTATACATTTCTTATTCTAACATCTATTGCTAAGCCTTTTTGAGTTGTTATGGATGTAACACACTGGCCAAGTGTGCCTTCGTTCTGCTGTAGTGCCTGTACCACACATGAATTTGCTACTATCTCCAAACTAATGGATCTAGTTCTTTAGCGCAAGTAGTAGAGGCTCTTGCTTTTAGAGCCAGTGGTTCTGGATTCACTCCCTGAAGATAACTTGACTGAGGGCATCATTCCAAGTGGGGGGACATGCTCATTAGTGTGTCACGTGAACATGAGGCCCTTGTACCTTTGTGAGTGTTCTTAGTATCCCAGCAAGCACAAGAATAAATCAAAGTGAAATTCAAACTATGTGACCTATCCACCTTGCAGCAACTCTTGTGCTTAGTAGGGGTGAGGTTTGGGGCAGGCTGCCTAATCTCAAGGCCAGGTTATCTCCAATAAAAAGAGGTTAAAACCAAGTTGTTTCGCTCATCTTTTTCTGTTCTTTTGTGTATGAATTGGATTGTTAACCCAACATGATTCTAAAAAATACAAAACATAGGGATATGAGGCTGCCAATCAGCATTGGCCAGCAGTAGCTGCCTTAACCCCTAGATTGCTGGGTCAGCATGGGGTATATACACCCCATGACAGAAAGATTTTAACATTTCCTAGTTCATGGAAGGTATGCCATAACCCAAAGTTAATTACATTTTTATTTTCCTAATGAAGATTAGCACTTCTATTTTCAAAATCATTTTAATAAATTGACTCTAACGAAGTTTGGATGTAACTTTTTTTTTTAAAAAAAGCAGGCTTAATGAAAGGTATAGTCTTGGACTCCTGTGTTCTTTGCATTTGAGGGATTTCTATTGTGTTGAAGTTTACAACTGATCTCAGACCTACTTTTCCCAGTAAAAGAATAGTCAAGGGATTCATCTTCTGGGTAAATGTGTCCTTACAGTTCAATCAAGAACCATAAAACCTTTAGTGCTCTTAATCCTACCTTAGAACTAAGGAGAAAATAAACCATTACAAAATGAAAATCAGCAAATGGATATTTTCTGCGTTGGTCCATAAAGTTTATAGAATATCTACATTTAGATGTTTAGTCCATCAGAATTAGTATTATGGACATGTGAACAGTTTAGCAGAAATACTTACAAATGAAGATTGAATTTTCAACAAACAACCATAAACCAAGGCCATTAAGGAATACCAAAGGTAATATCAAGTGTGTAGAGAGACTTGATAGTTCCATGTGGTCCATTTAGATCAGGGATTCTCAAACTGAGGGTAAGGACCCCTCAGGGGGTCACAAGGTTATTACGGGGGGGTCACAAGCTGTCAGCCTCCACCCCAAACCCTGCTTTGCTTCCAGCATTTGTAATGGTGTTAAATATATTAAGAAGTGTTTTTAATTTATAAGGGGGGTCACACTCAGAGGCTTGCTATGTGAAAGGGGTCACCAATACAAAAGTTTGAGAACCACAGATTTAGATGGACACTTTAAATTGTGTAAATGTTTATCACTACCTAATAAGCTTTTAAAACAGTGAAATCCTATGAAAAGTGAAATAAACTGCTGATTCCATTATAGCATCTGAATTGCACTCATCTGAGTGTATTTTCTATTTTCTTGCAAACGCATTTCCTTTCTCTGTATTTGTGTTTCTTTTATTGATTTTATATTACTTTTGTCCATAGATCTGGGAAATAGCTGAATGGTTTAATAATTTACTACAAAACCTGCCTTCTAAATCTTTGCACCACTTCCTGAAGTGGCATGCCAACATACAGTACAAAAAGATTCTATACAGACAATCTTGAAATCATGGGGGAGTGGTCTGAAGAAATGTGGGAGACAGAGGGGAAAAGCAAAAGTATATTTTTCTGGAACATTAAAAAACACAATGTCAAGTACAGAGCTGCATTGACTTTCTAGTAACAAAACTACATACCTCCAGTGTGGCAAAATATAATCATTTTAGTGGATATCTAAGGAGACAGAGCCAGCCTGCAATTGGTGTGCATGTCTGGGCTTCACAATGTAAGTTCAGAAATATATACTGCTAAATAATGTCTATACTCTGTGGCTCCCTTCTACACATTAAAGCACAGGCTTAGTATTGTAGTGCGCCACAACTTCCCACCCACAGATTTTTTTTTTAATTATTTCCTCAACCACACAACTGCTAGTGGCAGCAACCATTTTTCTCTTCTGCCCTGATTGTATGACAGGTATTAATTTCTGTTATTCAGCTTTGTAGTACATATTGAACTCGTTTTAATGAAAAGGGGAACACTGCAGTATGCCATGCACAGAACATTATTTCATCTTTTTCAGTTGCTGAGAGTATATTTACACTAGGAAATAGCCTATTGTTTATAAATGGTGAGAAGAATAGGACCTTCTCACCGGCGTATTTGAATTTGTGAGTGGTTGGGCCACAAGAATAGCTGGGACCAAAGAGTTTTGAACATGTTACTGCAAGTGTTCTAGAAATACAAGCTGACCTGGTGTTTAGAACAGTTTTTGTAACAGGCGCTGAAAATGGCTTGGGCTTGTCTACTACACCACTGGCCAAACTGTTTTCAACTCTGGTTGAGGGAGTTGATGCAGTTCATGAGTTTGTTGTTAATGTTAACATCTTTCAGCTACAAGGGTGATTTCCCTAGCACCATCAGGATCACAAACTGTTGGTGTAAACACGACAAAACATGAAATATTCTGAATAACCAGTGCTGCATTCAGAACACTTTTGATTTCAGAATTAAATGTCGTAGAAAATATTTAAAATCACTAGTCTTCATTCAGGATTAAATCCATGGGAAATTTGCTGTTTACCCTTTTTCAAAATTATAGACCGCTCATGTACACATCTTTGCAGGCAGGGTTGCTGGAACAATTTGTATAGCAGGGGTGCTGAGAGCCATTGTACCAAACTGTAAACACTGTATATAATGGAAACCACTTCAAGCTAGGGGTGCAGCAGCATCCCCAGTTTCTCCTGTTCCAGCACCTATGTATAAAGGGTTAATGATTTATGGAAAAAACAATGGCTCTCTTACAAATGTGATGCTTGCATAGAAATGCCCCAAGGAGTTTATTAATACAAATGCTTTGTGTTTAGTTGCTCTTTTTTTCCCCCAAAATAATTAAATTAATTTCTACCTGCTCGTTTTTCCCTGCTGTGTACAACACTCTCATTGTTAATTAGTGTATTTATTGTATAATGACAGAATTGTTTTCTTCATACAGCCTACTGAGGTCTATTTTTATTAATCAATATAAATAATGTTATTTAATTAATCAACCTTCACAGTCTTGATGAAGTCACACATCTTAAGAAGTTATTTTTTTTCATTATTTTCATCTTTATTTCCTGTTGAGATGAGAAAGGTATTCATGAAATTCAGTTTTGACTGCTTCTTTATGTTCCATCCCCCACCTCTTTCTGTAAATCATGTCCTACCTCTATGGATGTACTTTCATAAGGCACTTACAGTTTCCTATATTTGGATTTAAATCATATCTCAGGTTGTCTGTATGACATATAGTGCAACCGACCTTTAAACAAAAGCAAGTGAAGGTGCAATCAGCTCCTGAACTATTTACAGATATCATCAACGTTCTAAATCCATGCAAACCCTGGCATATTGCTGATCCTAAGACTGTAGCAGGCCATTCTACTCAGCAAGAAGATCTGTCTGCCATGGGAGCTCAACAGCACAATCACCCTACTCTAAGGTCATGGACTGTGGAGCTGAAGCTTGTCAAAATAAAATTTGCATCTTGGATGAACCCACTCCTACCTGCAGTAATGCTCACCTCAGGGACTATTACTGTTCTAAGCTATGGTTGCAATCATGGACAGTTACACAGATGGATGAGTTTGGGCTGAGGATTGGATGGAGTTGTTTAAAATTAAATGCTATACAGTGCAGAATGTAATTGCTACTTGTCTCCGTGAAGAAGAATGATATGTAGACTTGTGAAATGTGTAGGTCCTAGTCCAGCTTTTACGTGCATTAATGAAATTCAGTGGATTTACTCAGAAGTTATACTGAGAGGAGTACAAAATCCAACAGATATTATTTTATAACAAACTCTGGGAGTAATGTATGAGCTCCCTGCAGCCAAACCCCAGGCAGTGCCTTTAATAAACACTTTACTTTTGCAATCTCTTGGTTAATGTTAGCAGGAACCTCTTAGTGGGAGCTATCATTTTATTCATACTTGTAGAAAATAGGAATTTTTATTAACCTTAAGCTACGTATTGCCCCTTTGCTGTTCTTCCTTGGTTGAGCTAAGACACAGAAGCATATTCACATTGGCCATTGGCCTCTAAATCTGCCTCAATATCAGAATGATTAATGAGAAAAGAATATAATAAATGACTGTCTATGGCTTATTTCAGCAACAAAACTGTCCAGTGTGGCTTCTTAAAAGTCCTCCCACAATAATAAATCTGGTGGTGACTCACAGAACATGCTCAAGGTACCCTTGGATGTCATGAGGTATACAAAATGACTGTGCAGTTTCCATTATAAGAAGCTATGGAGGCTAACTTTTAGCTGAACCAGACTTTTATTTAAAAGGCTTTGAATTCACATGAGCATTTTGATCATGAAATTATGATATTGGTCCTTGCGAGCAGTATGATCAATTCAAAGAAATACAGATTTTTTCCTAAAAATATTCAGAATCTTAGTTATATTTTGGTAATTACTTTTGAATGGCTGATTTGCTTTTAATTCTGTAAGCATTTAAGCCTCAAGCCTACAAACCTTATCCATGCAAGACTTATAAAAGTATCGGCTTCTCCCTTACCGGGGCCCTGGTGGGGCAGTGCAGGAGAGAGAAGGTATTGTATTCAGTCTCCAGAACAGTAATTCAAAATTGGAACTCTAATCTAGAGAACTTTCAGCTAACTCTGACTCCTGAAACTTTTTTAAACACCAAAAAATGTTTATTTGGAAACAATGATTGTAAGTTTAAATTAAACCCTCTAAAATAGAATCCACTGAATTCCCTTTTCACAGTTAGTACTGGAGAATGTGAAAACAAGGAGACTTTTTACTTTGACTTTCACCAGCAAATTGGTTAAAGTAATGGGATGTAGCAACCAGTGACATAAAGAGAATGTATCTGTTTTTCTTTCTATATAGTCAAGAGTCATGCTGATCCTTTGCTTATGCTTTAGGGCAAAGCTATGTTCCTCCTCCCCTCCCCCTAGTTGGTCCTATTACTTGCTAAGATTGGGGTCAAGGGACTGTGACCAAGATCCTGATCTAATTTGGAAATGTGCAGATGGCAAATGAATCTCCTGCGAGCAGAGACTGGCCCACCCAACAGAGCAGGGGATGCTAGTGACTTTGCAATGCTGTCCCCTGCTCCTGTTGGATTTAGTGCTGGTTAGAGGGCTGACAGCCTGTTTTTTGCAGCAGTGAATCTAACACATTAACTTCAATAGGATTACTGCAACTAGAATTTTTATCTAGAGAGAGACAAAGAGAGAAATCTCTTCCCTCAGTTTGATAATCTATTAATGTTACTTCTGTTCTTACTTATGCTCAGCACAGTCAAACCATATAGTGTCTATGATCCTATGATCTTTCCCTATATAGTTTTAAAATGTGTTCCAAATCATCATGCATTCTTTCATTTTTGTCCTCTAATATATACACCGTTCTACATAAGGCCGTGTCTGCAAGCTCTATTAGAAATTCCTTTCTAAGTAAGTCATTCCATCCTTCTGATGCCTAGATACGATTCTCTTAGTAATGATAAAGCTACTAGATATCCATTTTCACATTGATTTAGGCACTCTATTAATTCCTGAAACATGTTGGAATTCAAACTCATAGCTGCACACTTATTTTTCTCCAAATATTATCCCATTATTATTGCTACTGTACTACAACATATTTTAACATTTTTGCATTCAAAAAAGATTCCTATAATCACCTAAAACTTTTCAGCGGTTCCAATGTTTGTTATTGCCACTTGAACCAAGTATGCTCCTATAATCTATAAAGTCTATAGATCCCAAGGCCAGAAGGCTTTGATCATCTAGTCTGACCTCCTGCATAACACAGGTCATAGAACTTCTCCAAAATAGTTCCTAAAGCAGCTCTTTTAGGAAAAAAAATTCAATCTTAATTTAAAAATTGTCAGTGATTGAGAATCCACTGTAACAATTGGTAAATAGTTAATTACTCTCACCTTTTATGAAAGATATTAAACTACATGTGTTTTAATGCAATATTCCTTCAGTTTTATAGTGCCTATTTTGCATAGATTTGTGTCCCATTTTCATCAATGCATGGGAAGTTTAGTCTTTTTTTGCCCTTGACATGTTTTAGATAAATAGGAATTCTGGTGTGCAGAATTAACACACAACAATATATTGTGGGGCATTGATAACTTTTCTACCTTAAGCATGATCTGATAGGTCTCTGAGTTGGTTTTGGCAGACCTTTCCCTAAATACTTTCTAAAAAGCAAATATTGCCAATGAGAATTAATTTTTGTTTGCTTATATTTAACAAAAATGTATGAAGCTTCCTTTATTAAGAAGGACCAATATTTTACAAACTCCAGGTTTACTCAGATCCCCCAGCAAAACATTTACTTGTTTATGCTTCTTGTTACACTTGTATAAATACAGATGTCTAGATTCTGGGATGGAAGTTGGCGTTTCTGGAAGGTTCATTCCATGATTTCCAGGAATGTACTTTAGTATCAGTATATTCTTTGATTTTAGGTCTTCGTGTGTCTTCAGCACCTAATCCCCTACACTGATGGCTTTTCTAAATTATGATCAAGCCTTTAGTGACGCTTTGGTGCTGAAATGAGGTCCATATGACCAGACTCACGTCCCTGCATACAGTCCCACTGAAATCAGTGGTCCTCTGCATAGATGCAGGCCTCAGCTCTCAGGAGTCCAATTGTGAAGTCAGGGCCAAAAGGCCTGGTCCAACTTCTATTGTTTTCAATGGAGATTGAGTTGGGCTCTCAGTTTATGAGGTCATTTGTTGTAATCATTTTGCTAAAAATTTCCACTTTTGTATTCTGCTCCTCCCCTGCAGCTGTAACCGAAGCTGCAAGTGACCATCTCACTTGCCTATGATTAGAATTTTCTCCAGGTGTCACTGTTCTGAGGCTTCTTGCACCACTGTTACTTTTCTGGTGTCTGAGTGCACCTCTTACCTGTCATGGGGTGGAATTTCACAATTCTTTCTCTCCCAGAGCTGGATCTGGTTACAGTGCCATATTTACAGCAACTTATTACACTGTAGATCTGACTGGAATCCGTTGTTTCGTTTCTTCCATTTGTGAGCCTGTGACCAGCAATACAGTGACCAACAGACCACTAAAACAAATATGTTGTTAGCAAATGATACACCACATTAGAGAAAATGATCTCAAAGCAAGAAACCCACCATGCATATTTAGATTAAATTAATCTTATGCTTCACTACAAGCCAAGTTCAAAGGGCTTTTCTCTTGAGTTATGGGAGCAGAACAGACCCAACTTACATTACTGAAGGACGTCTAATAGATCCCGGAACCCAGCCTGGTCTCTGTTTGACTTCCAGATGTTGTGTCTCCCAGGCTGTTCCCCTCTCTCAGGGAAAATTCCCTTCTCAAAGCCTCCCTGTGGGCCTGACCCAATTACTGTATTGCTTTGGGAGGAAGAGGGGGACTAGGTGTGAAATGTTCCTGTTGAGTTAGAATGATTTTACCCATTGGCCATCTAGGCCATTCAACAGAATGCCCCTGTGATTATTGTTCCATTGTTCGGCAGTCAGACTCATTCAGCCTTAATGGCTTGCATTCACAGGCCTTGTGACCGTGGGAGAATGTCTGACAATGTCTTCTTCCTCTGACTCCAACCCTCCATGTTGGGAATCCAACACATAAAACATATTTTGGGGTTCAGATCAATAGACCTTTTTCCATCTAAAAATGCAAATTTGGCATGAAACATTTTGCAAATTCATGTTGGTTTTCCTGAGCAATCATGTAGAAAACAAAAAATAAAAGGGCAAACAAAATTCTGAAAATGTCAAAACATTTCATTTCAACAGTTTCAAAATGAAGCATTTTGATTTTTTGATTCAAAATACTTTTTTTCATTTTGAAATTTCCTTCTATATTGTTTAATTTTTTAAAAGAAATAAAAAGATCTAAATCAAAATAAAATATGTCATTTGACCCAAACAGTTTTGTTTGTTTATATATTACTTTTCAGTTTGTCAAATTCAAAAAACAAAATTGTTTCAGGTCAACTCAAAAAAAACTTCTTTCTTTTTTTTTGGTTCTGTCAGCAAACCAAAAATCTGTTATTCACACAGCTGTAATTACCGAACACTGCTAAATTAATCACACCAGGTAATCATTTATGTCTCTTTATAAAGATATCAGAAGTATCAGTTTAAAAAAATAGAGTGCAACTACTTTGAGTCAAATTTTCCTCTGGCCTCAAATCAGCCTCCAATGTTACAAATGTTTATGCCAGCAAACTTGTGTCAAGAGAGACCCCTGCCAACCTTTATTTCTAATAAATAATTTGGGTTCACTACCTTTCTGACCTACCCTTTGGATGGCAGTACCTCAATACTTAAAAATCCCTTAACAACATTGGTAAGACTGAAACCTAGGTACAATTTAAGTCAGAAAAACATTTTAATTCTCAAATCAGTACTTTGGTATAACACTGCAATATTTTTTTAAATAATTATATTATCATCACAATCTAATCTCTAGAGCATTAGTACTTAGATGACAAGCTTGCAAGATTTATTTTTAAGGAGAGCAAGGTTTCTAGCCTTCTATCACTTTCCCTCTAATATGTTTGGAGTCTATATAAATCTACTCATAGATCTTTCCTTTTGGTTTCAGATTTGGAATGAAAACAAGCTGCATATGGGTATGAGCTGTTTTGTTGATGGGCAATTCATATATCAGCAACCCTGACTTACCAGCTGTTCACAAATTTCACAGACACTTGTTCTGTTTGCCACTCTGTTGGTCCACCTTCTACCTCATCTGGAATTGATGGTAGCATTCCACAATAAATGCAGGTGTGTGATGATTGCCATTTTTGCAGGGCAGCCATGAGACAGTATTTAATGACTAATTCAGACACATCATCATTGCATGCATTATGCAGTGTAACACCATAACATGGCTATATAACGAAATGTCAGCTCGCTGCTGCCAAAAATATAGAAGGACGTGTACATGATAGTATTTTTTGGCAGAAATATTTCCTCTAATACTACCTCTCTCTTAACCAACATAATCCTGAGAACTGGCTGCAGTCAAAAAATTGGTATTTTTCCTGCTGTTCTTAAAGTAAACTAAGATTACAAGAGTGAAGACCCATCCATCTCTAAACATCATAGGTCAAAATTTTAAAACACAGCCCATGTCTGTGCACACACAATCTCTTGCATGTACAATTTTTATTTATTTAGGCCCTGACTCTTTTGGGTACAAGTAAGATAATTTACATGTATACATTATATATGTATGTATGTATGTATACCTAGTAGTAAACTGAGCTTGCACAAGTGCTACCACATACAAAATTACACATGATTGCCATATTCCTGTGTAAAATGTGGAATGTGTTTGCGTGAGTGCTTTGTGCCTAGCACTTCTTAGGAATGTATGTTTTTGAAATATCAGCCCTGTTCTTGCCAGATTCTGTGAGCAGGGCCTACCTCTAGCTTAAAACCTGATTTTGCAAAGCTTTGACCACTACTTTAGTTCAGGCCTCCAACCTCAGACCAGGTCTCTGATACAAAGCCTTATATTTCAGGCTCTCTTCCTACTACACCTTGTGTAATCTTTTCATAGATGTCTATGTCTCTATGGCTGGCCCATAGCTGTGCCTGCCCAGCCTCTTCTCCCCACACACTCAGGAGATCTAATATCTCCTGTCTACTCCAGGAAGAGGCATGTCTAGAGCATGGAATTGGCATGGTTAGTTGGGCAGTTGCACACACAAAGGAGCAATACTAGGTGGTCTCGCCAAGCTGGGCAATGAGGAAAAGGGATTTCAAAAATACTCAGGCATTTTAAAGAAGTGTCTGGTCTCAGTGACCCCTGGGCGATGGAGTTCATAATTGTCACCAGAGCAATCACTGTCAGGCATGGTGAGACAGTTGCTTGAGGATACTCAGGATTGACATTGGTCATACAGTGTGTACACTAACGCTGTGTAGGCTATTCACTGTGTAGGTCAACCACAGCTCAAAGCCATTTGGGGAGGCTGTCTTACTGTATTGCCATAATAGGGCACTTATACTGTCTGGAGACAAATCTGAGTGTAGACACATGCACAAATAGGTCGACGCAAGGCAACTTAAGTTGACCAAACTTTGTAGTGTAGACCAGGCCTGAGGGAGAAGCTGAAAGCATAGAGAGGGAAGGAGTTGTGGATTAGGGTGGAAGATCAAAAGCAAAATAAGCCATTCCTGTTATTTGTTTCCTTCAGCAGTCAGAGACACAGGATTTTGTATATTCTTTGTAAATAAACAAAACTACATCAAATAAATCACCAATTCCTACTCCCAACTGGAACACCCACAGGGCCCCAAACTTTGAATAACCACTTGGGTCAAACTGGGCAACAGTAATTTTTTAAAATAATTTTTCTAATTTTTCAGTCCTCCTTCCTGCAGATGCTTCTTGGGGGAGAGTTCATGCTGCAGTACTGTACAGTACTTCACTCCAGAATTCATTTAAAATACTTGTTACTTCTCTGATGTTGAACTTATTCATAGGATCAACAGAAGATGCTTGACCTTTTACAAGTTAGAGTTTTTAAGGTTCATAATTTATTTTCCTTTTATATGATGACTATTAGTGACTCCCTTTGGGATGTTCAGTCCTTGAACACAGTAAAACTTGATTTGTAGCTACCCTAATCTACAGTCATCTTATGTGGTTACAGTTATTTATGGAAAATAGTTGAAAGGGTTTATCAGCTTCTAAATGACTAAACTGAGGTCTGCAAAGCTCTGCAGTGTTAATGAAATTTAGGTTTCCAGTAAATTGGTCCAAGGAACATCATGCAAAAAGAACAGACAGACTGAGGAAGCAATAAAAGGCCTTATGAATGATGTAGTATAATTTTTAATGTACTTCAGGTTGGTGTAGTTCAAGGCATAAATTATCTCCATAGGTGTATGGCTTCTTACATTTTCATAAGAGGTGATGTTTCACTTGACAGACTAATAGTATTGTTTGGTATATTCCTCACCCTAGGACTCTGATGTTCTCAACAATTTCTCCTCAACCCAACCCACAGTTTAAAATGGCACCTTCTATTTTTCTCCCTTCATTTTAACAATCTCCCAGCTTTCTGTCCTGTCTCGCCCAAATACCTCTTTGCTAACCTGTTTTCTCTAATATCCCATCCAATTTTTCTTCCCTGCCCCTTCTTCTTCTCCCCACCTCATTTTCCTTTCCATATGCCCTCGTTCTCTGCCTTGTAGACTGTGATAGAGTGCATTTGCCCTTCACTGGGCCACTCCCCTGTAGCCCTGCTTGGCATGCTCCAGCTGGAGACTAGGTATAAAAGAGAGCAGTTCAGCTCATTCAGGGTTGACTGTTGAGGAGAGAGGACACATGCTGTGAGCAGCAATCTAGGATCTGCAGAAGCCCCAGATGGCAGAAGCTAAGGACACTGAGACTCTGGGGGATGTCCAAGGAGTGGTGGAGCTGTTGGGAGCTGCACTGACTGAGAAGCCCAGAGACACTTGGACCATGGTAGAAAGTAGCTCAGGGAGACTAGTTGTGGTGGTGAGTGGGGTCAGTGTGTTTTGGGCAGATTCCCTGCTGACCTAGTGGTGGGCATACTTGCAACTGACAGGACCCTGACCTGGGATCCAGTGGAACAGGGAAAGCCTAGGTCCCCCTACCAGGCCATCACCCACCCTGGGGTGGTGGCCCACTCCCCTAACAGGCCACTAGGCCATGCAGCCCCATGGAAGGGGAAGTGATACTGACTCTGGCCACTAGGCTATGCAGCCCTTAGAACAGCCTTGAGAGAGGGCAGCCCTACTGACTCTTGTTGCTAGGCCATACTGCCTTTCTGATCCAGGTGATCACACTGACTCTGACCACTAGGTGATACAACCTGGCTGAATTGGGAAGCCATATTTACTCAGGCCATTGGGACCCACAGCTCTGAGGGAAGGGGCTGTTACCCTGACTCTGGCCACTGGGCCACACAACCTTGAGAGAGTAGCCATATTGACTTTTACCACTAGTCCACACTACCCCAAGTCAAGGAGTGGTCATAAAAATGTGACCATGGGGAAGTAATTACTAGATCCTGCCCCAAAAGGGAGTGGGGTGCACTTGCCCTGCAACATAGTCCCTTCCTTGTTTCCTGTTCACCTGACTCTCTTGCCTTTCCATGGTCTCTCTGTCTATCCTGAGTCTTTCTTGAAATACAGGGCTGGATTCACAAAGGGAACCTAGTCATTGCAGTGCTTAACATTGCAAAACCTAACTTTTAGCTGCCAAGCCAACCAGTGGAATTGACCAACACTGAGCTAGGCGCCCAGGCTCCCTATAAAAATACGTAAGGAGAGTTAGGAGTCTTACAACAGGATTCACAAAAGCCAGCAAGTTGAGGGAGAAGCTACCTTACCTAGCCAATAGCAGATGCCAAGGAGATGGGGGGGTGTCGTAAGTGCTGCCCCTCAAAGGGATTTGCGATCAAAGTCTGGGCAGGAGGGAGGCACCTACCCCCCTTTGGGATTCACAGCTGTGAACTCTCTGTGGCAGTCAGGCCTCTAAGCTGTTTCTTGAAAGAAAGGTGATGGTGAGCTCCTAACTGCCAACAAAATGGTTGGGTGGGTCGTGGAAGAGGAGGACTCTCTTACAACATTTTGCCCAGAAGTTAGGGCACTCACCTGGGCTGTGGAAGACCTTGGTTCAATTTCTCCTCTGCCTCATGAAGACAAGGGATTTGAAGAGGCGTCATCAACTTCTCAGGTTGTAAGCCCTAACCACGGGGCTATGCAATATTCTGAGGTGGGTTTCTCTCCAACTCACCTGCTGAACTTAAGCAGTTCTGCTCTGAATAAATATGCATTGTGCCAGAGAGACAGAGTGAGAATGACACACTGCCCTGGCTGTCTGTGGGGAGCGAGGAGTGCTAAGAGATGGCCTAGTGGTTTGAGCCCCACAGGGAAGATAAGTGGGGCAGGCCCTAGTTTGAGAATCCCTCTGGGGCTTAGGTGTGAGATAGGCATCCAGGTGCCTGACCAAGGCAGTGTCCACATGCCCAATGGCAGAAACTTAAGCATCTTGAGGATTTTTCCAGCCAAAACGTATGTGCTTAGAGAATGTAGTCACCTTCAGAGTTAACTGTTGGCTGAGTGGAGGTTTTGTGAATGCCTAAATGTTGTACTTAGGGGCCTAAAGTCAGAGTTAGGTACCTAAGTATCTTTGACTCTAGTCCATAGCATTTCTTCCTGCTCTGGGACATGCTCCATCCCTGATCACTGGTTCTGGTTGCTGCTGCGCACACTTTAGCAAATGAAGATTTAAAATTCTGCACCTGCAAGTCTTGTCTTCCACTTAATAGTACAGGGCCTTTCCCTAACTCATATGAGCACCACATAGGGAGTGATATGATATGCTCTCCAGAAGACCACGGTACCATATTGATCTATTCAAGCTCTGACAATGGATCAGAGCATTCTAGCTTCCCGCCCTCAAATGTCATTCATTCATTCCATGCATCTGGAAAAAACTGAGAGGCTGAAGGACTTCTCTGTTTACTAGTAATGCAGAGAGACTGATATTCATAACAATAACAAGAATTACCTTCATACTCCACCTTGAAGTTACATACACAAGTGAGTAAGAGGAAGACAGGCTGTAAACAATTCTTATCAGTGAAGAACTATCCATTTTCCCATTAATTAGTATGGTGTAGATTACTGATTTATCTCACATGCTATTATCTTGCTCTAGCAAGATTTAGTCACTTTTCAGTTGTGTGCACTATTGCTAAATTGCCATATAAGGTCTTTCTTTTCTTCTGACCACAACACCCTTCCAAGCTTCGTTCCTGTCTTCATTTTCACAATAGATGAAGTCTAAATTGGTACAATTTAGATTAATTTGGTATTCATCACTATTTACTTACTTGTACCCACCATACAACTTAACACCAAACAATACTGGACTAATAAAAAAAAAAATATCCAGGAGAAAGTGCTTCACAACAGGAGGATGGCTCAGGTAAGCCATTGCTGTGTATATTTTAGAAAAGTCATTACTGATAAGAACTCCATAGTAATTTGTTCATAAAAATGTATCTTTTAAGATATGCTAGTTTAAAAAAAAACTGGGTTTGTACAATAAGCCATTGCTTATTGAAATTATTAGTCTTCATGACACTATTTTCATTACATTTTTACCATTTCAATTTCCCATTATTTGCTTTCTCCATCCTGAGATCTAGTCCTGGAGCCAAGCACTCCAGGATTCGATCCCTGGAAAAGGTGAGCTCATATGAGATGCCATCTGCATGCCTACAAAACCTTCATTCTAACACTACCTGCCCTGACTGATGATCATTCTTCCCCTTGTGCCTCCCACCATGACAGGCTTTCATGGTGGTGCTCTTATGATCCTGGTACAATGAAGATAATTGTGCCAGCTACTTCAGGAAATAGGGAGGAGGACAAGGGTGTATGGTTTAAGACTCAGATATTCCATGTTAGCCTCAAATGGTGATTCCCTGATCCACCTTGGGATGCTTTCCCAGTTTCATACAAAGCCTACATCCCAAGACTACCTACTCTGATCATCCTGCTGTGGGCCCCTCTGTACCTTACTCCAGGTATTCTTGGGGCCTGCTCACCCACAGCAAAGCTTCTAAGGGCTGAGTTTAAACTGTATGAGAGGAGAAAATACAGCCTGATCTGTTTAGCAGCAATAAAACCTCTAAGGGCTGAGTTCATGTGATTGTGTGGGAGGAAGAAACTTAGTGAGTTGGGAGCTATGCATCTTGCCCTCTCTTCTAGAAGTGAGTTGCAGCTGTAGCAGTTAGTCAATAGGGATATTGACTAACAGAGTCACAAAATGCTGTGGAAATTTTCTCATCAAACATATCCATCACTGAATACTTACTGTCAAGTTACTCTTGCATTGTGGTGCTTTGTGCTCACAGAATACATTACATCATGTGGTGTGAAATAATATGATCAGTGGCATTCTGTGATTCACCCATGCTTTGGCACCTTGGCTGAGAGAACGCTATCCCATATTAATGAATAAGCGTGGCATTTTCATGACCAGCACATTAACTGATGGAATTATTTCCAGAATCATTGCTAGGAAATTGCTGCATTTGAAGGGAAACACCTGAACCTGATAAGGAGCTTAGAGAAGTGTAGATCAGCCTACAAAGCACAGTTCAAGTTGCAGCAAGAGGATGAAATAATGCACCTGCAGAGACAGAGCTGTGATCAATATCCAGGTTTGCAAAGAGGAAAGTGTTCATCTTACGACTTCACTACGTGAGTCTGACAGTCTGAAAATAAAAGACATCTAAAGACGAGATTCATATATTTAATTCCTTGACGGAACTGACCCTAGAAATTATTTATCTTCACATGTAGGTTCCATGTACAGGCAATATCTTCAATGAATCCTTTTGTGCAAAGATATGAGTAACACCCAGCTTCCATAAAAAGCACTAAAATCTGTTGGGAAAGGCAAGCCACCAAGAAGTTCTACAGCGTAGGCACATCAAAGCTAACCAGTGTTTCTCCTGGGGAAACAATAGTAAAATAGTCATCAATAGGGTAGATGATGAGGTTTTCCAAGAGGAAGGACTAACTGATTTGCATAAAGGTCCATCACTGTGGCGGAAAAGGAGATAGACTAAAAAATTAGCTAACTCCCCAAAGTTAGCACTGTGGATTGTACAGTAATTAAGGTCTCAAGTGAACATGACCATAGCATCTATACAATAAAACAGAACTAATGATTTGCATGTAAGCTAGAATAGGCACTAAAATAATCTGTCACACTCTGGCAAAACTAAAGCCCTGTTAACAGAGCTTTATATTTATAAGAATATGTAATTTCAAGATTAAGACATTTGGCCTAACAAGTATGGTCATCGTCCCTTTATTTCTATGTCACCTTCCAGCTTCGGCACTGTAACCTCTACAACTCAAAATGCCAAGTTGTCTTTTGAGCTTTATACTGTTTGCTCACGTAAAGCAAGAGGGAGAACATACTATTATTGCATAGGCTTTGTTACTGACTTTAGTCTTTCTAGTTTCTCATGCTTTTTAGTCCTCTGTTGGTAATACAGAGAAAGAACTCTATAAATGGCCATCATGACCACAGAGTCCAAGAGGTGTGCTGCAACTGCAGCTGTCATTTATATCATTGGGTACCTCATGCCTACAAAATCTCCCCACATAAAGATGGAAATATGGACTAATAGGAGATACTGCATGAACTTTACTAGGAGCACTAGAACAGTTTAGCAGTTATATAATGAGTAATGCTCATTACTTTTCAAAAGGCAGAATAAGAAATTCCACACATGAAACCTTTCCTTGAACTTAATTGGCAGTTGTGGATATGTAATATAGGGCCTGGAGCCAGATCACATGCCCAAAGAAGTCCCATTGACATGCCCAAGTTCTGGCAGCTCCCTCTAATGGTTGTTCTTGAGAATATAACATTCTTCTACTTACTCAGAACTAAGGGAATTGTCCTTTATCAAGCAGCAGAAGAGTGTGATTGTGCTACTGGCAGTCCATGATTTGATCATCATGTTCCATGTGGTGAGAACCTCTGAGGCATATTTTATTTAACATTATATATTTTGCTATTTTAGTTCACTTCTACCTTTCCTGTTTGTCTGGAATACCACTAGACTACAAATTATCTGGGACTCTTGGTTTGTACACATAATTAGAGCTGGGGAAACCTTTTTTAGACAAGTAGTTTATTCACTGAAAAATGTAGTTTCAGATGACCCAGACTATTTGAAGATTTGAAATCAATTTGGCAAATACTTTTGTCCCTTGTGTGTGTGTCTTAGACACTATTTACAACATAGCAGCAACAGGAAGTACCCACCTTATAACTTTCAGCCTAGTGCTTAAGGCACTCATTTGAAATGGGAGAGACCAGGGTTCATTTCTACCCTCGCCTGACATAGAACAGAGATTTGAACTTGGCTCTCTCACATTTCAGGGGAGACTCCTAACCACTGGACAATGGGATAGTCTAGCATGGGGGGCTGAGGGGTGTCTCAATCTCTCCTGTTGAAGCTGTTCCACTGTCTATGAAATATTGAATCATCCTTGACCCAGCAAGAAGAATGATTCTATATCCTGGTAGCAGGGCACTCTCCTGAGATGTGGAAGACTCAAGTGCATATTTCCGCTCCAATGGGTATTTAATTATTTTGAACACATTGATATGTGGCATACTTCACATTGCAGCCCAAAGAACAATCCTGAAGCCCTAAGAGCAGGTAAGCAGTGACAGGTGATTGTCCCTGTCAAAGTTCTTTTCCATTTGAGCAATGTCAGGCCAGCTAAGGAAGAACTCACCCTCACATTAGGACAGTGGGGGGAGTGTGGGATAAGGAATACAGGTTTTGGTCTTTGTACAGTGCATTTTCAACAGGAGTCAGCTCCTACTGCAGGGATTGATAAGGAAGCAGACAGATACTGGAGAGTGCCCAACTGGAGAAAGAATTGCTCAATCAGGGAGGAAACACCTGCCAGTATAAACAGGATCAACATTTAAGTCCCTCTTTCTGTTTAGATGGAGTTAGGAGTATTAAGCTCTGTGGCTATGTTCTCACTGCAGAGTTAATGCACTAATGCAAAATAACACTTGAGCAGCACAGAGTGATTGTGTTAGCAGTGAGGAGGAGTTGAGCTAACTTGAGCTGTAGCCTATAGTCCTAGATAGGCCAACCACCTAGAATTTAAAAGCACCACATATGTGAGTATAGGGGGTTTTGTATGGACAGGAGTTGAGTTGGGACAATGTGCAAACTAGCTTTCAGTGAAGACAATCCCTGAATAAAGCCTCTTCGCTTTTTCATGTATTCTGCCTCTAAATCCTTTTACTTTTTGTGTATTTTGATTGGCTCACTATATTGGTGTTGAGCTTTAGCCAAGCTGCCATTATTAAAACCTTAATTTTGCATCTGGTCTGAATTTGTGGCTTGAACTTCTCTTTGTTAAGCCTATACATGAGGAGTGTCAGTTCACTTCATCTGCCACAGACTCAGTGAACACCGTAAATTAGTAAGTCTAGCATGTTTAATTTTAAAATGCTATGGTGTAGTATTACTCTAATATGTGTTATTGTGGCTATGTGTGTGGTTTCTTAATCTTTAACCAGATGAATTCAAATATTTTTTTTCAATTCTCAGGGAGGGGTGGTTGTTTGTTTCTTCTTGGGGGAGGAGGCGGGGGAATACAAAAAATGTTCTGATAGGTCATGGTGCAAAATTTAACTCTAAAAAGAAAATGACGACCCTCTTAAAGCGAAGGAACAGAAAATGGAGACAATATAATTAAAATTATAGAATCAAAATCCGTTGTTTAGTGCAAGGGTTCTCAACCTTTTTCTTTCTGCGTTCCCCCTCCCCAACATGCTATAAACTCCATGGCCCACCTGTGCCACAACATCTGTTTTCTACATATAAACGCCAGGGCTGGTGTTAAGGGGTAGCAAGCAGGACAATTGCCCAGGGCACCACACCACAAAGTGCCCCACGAAGCTAAGCTGCTCAGGCTTCTGCTTCATCCCCAAGTGGCAGGCTCAGGTCCCTGGGCTTCAGGCCTGCTCAGCAGGGCTTGGGCTTTCCGCCCTGGGACCCAGCAAGTAACACTGGTCCTGCTTGGCGGACCCCGATTGAGAACCACTGATTTAATGGATAGTTGAGGTAATACCTTTTATTAGTAAAGAGGCCTACATCACTGCTTTCTTTAGGTTTTTATGTGCAGGGCCGGCTCCAGGACCCAGCGTGCCAAGCGCGTGCTTGGGGCGGCATGCCGCAGGGGGCGCTCTGCCGGTTGCCGGGAGGGCGGCAGGCGGCTCCGGTGGACCTCCCACAGGCATCCCTGCGGAGGGACCGCTGGTCCCATGGCTCCAGTGGAGCATCCGCAGGCACGCCTGCGGGAGGTCCACCAGAGCCGCGGGACCAGTGGACCCTCCGCAGGGATGCCTGTGGGAGGTCCACCGGAGCCATGGGACTGGTGAGCGGCAGAGCGCCCCCTGCGGCATGCTGCCGTGCTTGGGGCGGTGAAATGGCTAGAGCCAGCCCTGTTTATGTGCTTTATATAAAATGTACATTTCACTAGCAAAAACTATCCTCTGATTTAGATTTTAAGATGCATTCATATAACAGCATCAGAAAATGTTGACTTCTGCAAATGGTTATTCATAATTCACAGACTAAGTGTACCAGTGCAGACTTAGTTGTACAGTGACAACACAATTCAATAATCATACATGCATCTGTCCTAGCGTCAGTCTAAGACATGCTTTCCCCACGTATCAGAGACTAGTATCTGCAACCACCTTACCTTCACCTTCTATTCACTAGTGCATGGGTCAAGTAGGACTTCCTGTCCAGATGTGGCCAGTAAAAGCTCTTAGCTTATGTGAACATGCCTCCTCCCATCAATAATGGATACTGACCATAGTGCTGACAGCACAAAACAAGCCACAAATAACCACTCAGGAATAGGAAACTAAAACACTGCATTAATAAATAAAATAAAAATACATTAGAAGTACACTGTGCTAGATGTAATCTCCTCTTTTAGAGTCTCAGTAGTGTGTAGGCAAATCCTTGTCTGACCATCCCACACTTGTCACTGTGATACCTTTTAAATCCATTTTCTTTGTATGTTGCTCTAGGAGGAAGGTCTAGTGGATTTTGTCTGCAGCAGGTAAAGTCATAAAACCAGTCCTGTCAATTCAGACAGTTTCATAGTAATCTAATATCACAAGATCTGATGCTGCTCACATTTCAACAACCATCTTTATTCTGGTGACCCACAGATCTATTTTTCCACTCCACTTCAAGGGTGCAGCCACTCCCAGTCTATTTTGATTGACAGGTTTTGTTTCTGCCTGCAATACATTTGCAAGAAGAGGCAGACCGACAGTAATGGATCTGTGGATTTTACCCTATGCAGAGGAATGGCTACTGGCTCCCTATCTGTCCCATGTTCACCACTGAGGCATCTGAGCATCTTACAAAAACGTGCCAGATACATCATTCTGACTGCTCCTCACAGTTTGGCTTTGGCACTGGATTTGTAGCTGATGCTTTTGTAATATTTGTTCAGCAATCATCTGCTTCTGGCATATTTTATTTTCATTTTTACAGTGTAACACCCTGGTCATGGAAGCCAGCAAGAATGTTGACCTGTGACCTGATCTTATGACCCTGTCTCATGTCTTGTGGATGATTTAATGCTTTCTAGAAGTAAAATAACCCTATAGGAATATAAGATTGACAGGGGTTGTTGCTTCTTAGTTCAGAACAAGCACTGGGGACAAATAGGTTAATATAACTAAATGTGTATTAAGGTTACTATAGTTAAGGGCCTGTTGTATTAAGTTAAGGCTTTGGGAGGAGTAATTCTAATACAAGCTGAAGTGTAGCTGAAATGCAAAAGACCAAAGGCAATAACACCAGGTCAGATATTTTGCACTTTCATGCTGGGAGACAGACAAGTAACCACAAACAGGTACAGTACACCACGGAGTTCTGCAAGAAGGGAGTTTGGAGGTGTGTGTGCTCCAATGGGAGAAATTCTCCCATGGGCATAGGTACTGTACCTCCCCAGCAGGCAGTAGCTACCTAGTACTGCCTACACTGTGAGTTAGGTCACTTTAACTGTGTTGCTCAGGGGTATGGTATAGACCAGGCTTAAGAAATAAGTGATGTAAATCATCAGTATTAATGCTTGATGCTTAATTATTGACATCCCAAAGGCCACATATAGATAGGGATGGCTATTAACCTTATAACAATTAGAGTAAATGATCAAATATGGTAAATTACAGTACTATTATCATAAGGAAGAGTCTAAAATACCACATTCAGGTCTTGTCCTGTTGCATTTTCAGCAGGATAAACTGAATCAAGGCCTCCCTTCTGATGGGCTTCTCCTCTGTCTTTGTTTCCAATGTTCCCCATAAAATGTAAGTATGCACAATGCAAGAAAAGTATGAACTGTGCAGGAAACTACTTTACCACACTTATCTTATCCTTATATTTATGTATATTGATCCTTTCCTATGATGTCACTTATAGTTGTGGGTATTAAATAAAATTTCTGTGTGTGCTTCACCAGGTTCCATCTTCTCAATTAACGCTAAGTAGTCACCTAGGAAAAGAAACAGTAATGTGAGGCAAGAGCTTGTTACATGATACATAATCTCATAAGTGTAATAATTGTTCAAGATAACATAAGGATGTCCTGGCATGGGAACAGGGCAGGAAATATATTTATGTCTTTGCAAACAGTAAATTTTTCGTATCCACTAAGTTCTGTTTTTGGTAAGATGATATAATTGATTGACAAAGTTTTCTGAAACCAGTTCTTTACCAGCTTTATTTTACTTAAGGCTCATCATAAAAATTGAAACAAATATTTCCATTCTGTGTGGTCATGGAAGAAGAGCTGCTATATGATTTCTTCCAGTTCATTTCCACCACCTCTCAGCTTTGGTATATTAAGTATTTACTCAAGATGAGTTTAGATGAAGAGATTTGTGCACAGTTGGGGAATCAAAGATTAAATGTGTTATGAAGTCTTGATTTAGAGATGAAATAAGAGATGCAGCATATAATGTATTATTAGATAAAATGAATACTTTCATTTTTAGTTACTTATTAAGAAGATTATACTTATTTTTAAAATATGTTTGAACATGAACCAAAGGGAACACTTTTTTTTAAAATGAACATACAAAAAGAAATGGAATAATACAGGAGAGAATTCCTGTTGGCAAAGTAGTATGTGAGAGCTCAGAAAAAAAGTCTGATAGGAAGCAGCTACTCAGATATCCCTTGCAATCTAGTAAATATCCTAGGATGTGACACTGCTGCTTATCCACTCTCTCAATTTCAACTAATGTCTTATTGCTGATGACCCCACAGGTCAAGTTTTCCACTCCTGATCCCTCTCCCAATCCAATTCTGCATTTTGTCCTATCTGACATTTCCTGAACATTTTGCCATCAGCTGAAACTTCACTTGGCCAAAAATGAACTCTGGGTCTTCTCTCGGAAACCCCACCATTCATCTCATTCTCCCACTCACAATATCATCAAATTCCATATCATCTAGGTTCATAAATGGGGGGCAGGGTGTTGATCCATTGTGGTTATTAGCCACCCTTACATTTAAAATCAGATTTATCTTTAATAAATGCATGATACATTAGTTCACTGTATGTACATGATATTATATAATGGGCCCAAAGCAGAAAGGGTTAAGCCTCCACACTACAAGTCACATTTCATTTGGCTGTGAACCCTCCACATCTTTTAAAATCACAGACAGAAATATTAGAGCAGCTTCCATCACGAGGATGGGAATGGCCCATCTTCTGGCGCTTTGGAGGTCAGATTGCACTGATGGACAATCTGTCCCATTTATTTGCTGTACACAAATAATTAGGCTGTTATCATTCTATGTTAAGTCTTCAAATTCATTCTTAATGATGGAATCAGAATGGATATATCTCAAATATTTCAATGTAATTTTCTCATCAAGTTGGCAAAAACCTATTTGAGCTATTTCTAAATATAGAAATGCACTGTTACTATCAAAACACCTTGGATTTCTTTTTTTTAAAACAGGGATATTGTGTAAATATAAAATGATTACATTCAGCAGTTTTAACTACCCAAAGGACATTTAAAGGGTTATTGAAGTGCATGGCTTCCTGCACAGTAGCTCAAGAATTTTAGATGATTGAAGATACCAATGATCTCTTTATTCACAAGAACTTCAGACTCTTATGGTTTTTGTTGTGTATCTCAGGATACTAGTTGTTAATCCAATGCTGCAAATGGGTACTTGAAGGGGTCTTGTATACAACAGTTTCTTCCTTATATAGTAGAAATTGCACTTCTAAAGGATGGTTGCTTGTCTAAAAGAAAAATGTTTTATAAAAGAAAATACTAATGCAATCCTTTGCTGTGAATGAATGGATTTGATAGGATATCATATGCTTCCAGTGAAGGTCATTTATACATGAATTTACTACAATGTCACTTGCATATAACAAAATAGTCAAAGAACTGGTTGATCGGTTACTTCAAATAATGTGGAATCTTATGTGGTTTATCTCATAATTAACATCCCTAAAAATGGATCTCATATGGACAGATGCCTCAGAGTTTTGTTGTGCATCATTAACAAATGGCATCTATAAGGAAAGGAAAATTTGGAAACAGCTGGCTTCTAGATCATCATAAATTAGATAAGTCATATTTCTTACATGTAAAATCTATGAACTACAACGCTGATGGAGAATGAGGAATACAGAATCACACTGAGTCAGCTCTGGTGAATACAAGTAGCTAATGTTATTTCAGAAAAAAACTAATGAGCTCCATGAGTAAAAATTATCACTTTATACATCAAGTGCAATTTTTGCAACGACTCAGATTCCCACTTAGGCAGAAAAAATAAATGGAGTTTTCACTTCCTTACTCAGATGTTGGTGTGCTTGAGTGTAGGATTAGTAACAATAATGTTTATTAGGATACAGATGTTGCCAAGCCACAATAGAACCATTTAGTCCATCTAGTCTGGTAACCTGCTTTTGGCAGCAGCCAGTGCCTTGTGGTTCATCCCAGATACCCAGACTATCAAACACACTTAGAAACATGCATCATAAAACATAGGCTTCATATGAACAGAGTATATAAAAACAGGTAGCTCCATGTTAGACGAAACAGGTTGCCAAATCTACCTTTAGTGACAAATCTGCTACTACATTGTCTTCAGTTATGCCATCGCTGGCCAAGCCAGTGATCACATGTAACCTGGGAAGTTCTGGCTGATTTGCTGGACTCATGCTTCTAGACTACAGAAATGAGGTATCTGTGATAATGGTTGGTGATAGGCAACCGAGCCATATCTTCAACTTGTGTAAATAGTCAGAGCTTCATTGACTTCAATAGAGCTGTGATGGTTTACAGATCTGGAAGATCTGGCCCAGGAGTCTTCAAGCAATCAGTATTTCCACTAATGTTGCTGACTCATTATTATGGCCATAGGAGCCCAGTGAGATAGTATTATCAACTAATCAGACCAAAGATGTTGGTTGGTTGCTATCTCACAGATGTTACAGAAGAGTTATAGCTTTTAGAAATTATTATTATAATTATATTATTATTATATAATAATTTCAAAAATTCTAATCTTTGGATATAATGAATCAAAGTTTTGTAACAAGGAAGTTGAAGCTAAATAACACAGAAGATGATGTGAAGACCAGTCGGAAATTCAGCTAATGAAGAACGCAGCTGCCTTCTTATTTAGTGGTATTTCACGTAGGTAGCCCCCTAGCTGTGTACTCAGAGACCGCACTATAGGCTTCTGTCATAAACAGATAGCTAAGGGTTAATGTTTCTTTCACCTGTAAAGGGTTAACAAAGAGAACCAAACACCTGACCAGAGGACCAATCAAGAAACCGGATTTTTCAAAGTTCAGGGGAGGGAAAGTTTGGGTTTTTGTCTTTGTCTGGCTCTCAGCTATGAGAGGGGATCTTTTCTATCTGTAAG
>NC_133773.1:98075221-98163172 GCF_003597395.2 Chelonoidis abingdonii
TCTGGGTGGGAGAGAGAGGGGGAAGGGAAGTGGGTTATTTCCCTTTGTGGTAAGACTCAGGGATTCTGAGTCTTGGGGTTCCCCAGGGAAGGGTTTGGAGAGACCAGAGGGAGCCAAAACCCTGGAATTTTTGGCTGGTGGCAGCGACATCAAATCTAAGCTGGTAATTAAGCTTAGAGGGGTTCATGCTAATTTCTCAGGTTATGAATGCTAAGGTTCAAATCTGAGTAAGAAGTTATGATAGCTTCCAATTAGTTTGTGGCAGTAGCCTGGGTACTGCAGAGGTTGCCTCACATTTTGCATGCCAAACTAACAATTGAAACTAGGAGGGATGCTTGGACTGACAGTCCCTGCATTTGAAAGCCTGGTTGCTGCTGACCAGATGTTTTTAGAAGATGGTTTGCAAGTCTGGAGTTTGCTTCCCCCTTACTCCAGTAGAATCTGAGTTTCTTGTGCTTCAGGGGAGGCTTTTTCTAATGGAGACTTGATTAAGAAGGGGGACTGTTTGGGGTGGAGAAAGGGTTTGAGAATCACACTGTTATTTTTTGGGCATAACACTAATAGAGTTGCATCCATGTTTATGTTTATAATCTCTTTATTGTCACTGCATTTAGAGAGAGATGAACTACAAAAAACGGGCAGTGCTCAGAGACAATGTGATTCAAGCTGCAGCTGTCACAGTTGGATGTCAGCATAAACAAAGAAAGAATTGGATAAGCACAGAGACATGGCATCTTACTAAGGACAGAAAAGCACTGAAAGGAAAACTCCTGAATGCTAAGACCAATGAAACACTGGAAAAAGCAAAGGAGTACTAGAAAGCAGATAAAGCAGAACAATAAAGGAATGAAAGTTGAACAGTGTATGTTGCGAACCTGGTAGCTGAAGCTGCTGCTATGATAGGAAATCACAGAGCTGTTTACCAAGTGACTAAAATCTGTGCAGAAACATCAAACCAGGAAATGGACCAGTAAAAAGTAAAGATGAATAAATGCTTACAACTGAGGTAAAACAGAATAATGGATGGGCAAAACATTTCAAAGAAGTCTCAACAAGACTCCACTCTACCTCAGTACCAGAGTTTGATGAAACATGCAAACCTGATAAACTTGCTATCAACATGTCAGAAATACAGGCTGTACTTAGAAAGCTGAAAAACAACAAAGCATTGGGATAGGATCAAAATACAACAGAAATGTTGAAAGCACTTGTTATTACCACCATCATGAAACTGGCATAGCTGCTGCATGAAGTATGGGTACAAAAGCCGCCTCCTGACCAGTGGAAATATGGAACAGTTATCAGAATATCTCAAACAGGTGATCTTACTGACTAACAATTGGAAAGGAGTCATACTACTCTGTTGTAGGGAACAGCTTCTGTACTGTGATATGATGCTGGCTGAAAGAGGCAGCGGAGGCAAAGCTCAGGGACAGACAGGCTGGATTCAGGCCCAAGGAGATCTTGTGTAGATCAGATATTCACACTGAGGACCCTCATAGAAGAATGTATAGAATAGCAGGCTCCCCTTATCAATTTCATTGATTTTTCAAAAAGCATGTGACAGTCTGCATAGGCATACATTGTGGAATATTCTTCACTCTTACAGAATTCCAGCTAAAGTTGCCAACATCATTAAGACTATGTACAGCAGCGCAAAGTGTGGGTAAGAGTGAACAACCAGATGACAGAATGATTCAGCGTGGACACAGGCATGAACAGGGCTGCATTCTACCTCTGCTGTTTGGGATCGCATAGACTGCATAATAAAGAAATGAACTAGCAATGCAAACATTTGCATAGCTAGATGGCAAATGCTTAGAAGACCTAGACTTTGCTGATAATATTGTGCTAATTGAGCCACACCCTCGAAAAACTACAAATACAGACACTTTGGCAAAAACCGCAGGCCAAACAGGACTCAATAACTTATGCAAAAACAAATATCTTTGAAAATCAGACATCTTCAGCCCAAATGTCTACAAAGCAGTTAAATAGTCCCTTAGCCAAGCCCTAGGCCAGATGTGGGTGCCCCAAGTAAATATAAAGTGGAACAAATAGTTTAGCATAAGTACTAAACACATATTCTAAGAGACTATTCAAGATGGCGTTCTGTTAAAGTCGCTTCAGTCATAGGACAAAAAGCGGGGGCTAGTGAGTCACAGATTGTTGTAATAAGCCATAACTCCAGTGTCTGTAATAAGATCATGATTATTAGTGTCTAGTAAAGTTATTACAATAATCTATAAGTCACTAAACCCCCTTTTTCTCCTATGACTGAAGAGATGCTAACAGAACATGTCACCTTGAATAGTCTCTTAGAATATGTGTAACTACTTACGCTAAATAATCTGTTTCACCCTTGTGTTTGGTTGTGACTCTAGGAATGTCTACATTGCAATGTAAGCCATGGGGTTAGTAGAACTTGAGTTAGCAGACCCTGGGTTTGTTAACATAGGCCTTTAACATCTGCACTTATTTGTAACCCTAGGTTAGGAATTCTTGAACCTTTGGTCCCAATCTCGAGCTCCAGCATCTACACCATGCTATGCAGGCCTGAGTCCAACCTCCCATATCCCAGACTTTCTAGCGCCTTCTCAAAATGTGGCCTCTTTAGACCTTTTGTTCATGATGCAGTGTGGGAAAACTTGATGTCCACCAAACTGTACTGTCCAGAGGGATATATCTGATGGACTCCCACAGCATGAATCCAGTTGGGCTGGGTCTACAATGCAAAGCAATAGGGCTTAAGCTTTTGGTCCCTGCTTGACACATGCTCAAACCCTTCACCCCCATGGGGTCTTGGAACCCTGGGTCTGAGCCCTGAGTTAGGGACATTTGTATGTAATGGGAAGGAGGGCTAGGCTTCAGCCTTCATTCAAATCCTAGGTTTCCAGTGCATTGTAGACATACCATCTTAGTACCTTTCTCTGAAGAAGAGTTCTGCATAGCTTGAAAGTTTGTCTCTCACCAACAGAATTTAATCCAAAAAAAGATATTACCTTACCCACCTTGTTTCATAAAGAATGCAGAAAGGTATCGCGAGCATTCACTAAACTCAATACCATATGGAAATCAGATATACAGTACTAAAACTCAACTGAATTTTAAACTCAAATATAATCTTGATGCTAACATATGACTGCAAAAGCTGGAGTTCTATTACAATGTTATAAAACTAAATGGCTTTGAAAATGTGTCTATGAAAGATTCTGAGCATTGGCTGGAGAGACTTTATCACCAGCAAAGAGATCTGAGAAGTTATCAACCAGTTATCAATCGTCACCACTAGAATTTGAAGGAAGTATTTGGACATATTTGGGACACGTTCTCTGGATGGCAGCACACTCTCCTAGATGTCAAGTGGAAACCACATGGTATGGGGAAACAAGGACTCACAAGAGAAACCTTTTAAAACAAACAAACAAAAACCTTAGCACGGAGGGCAGAACAGCACCATAGAGCAAATGGAAGCAATAGCTAATGACAGAAAAGGATTGAACAGATTAGTTTCTATCCTGTGTACCAACACTGGAGCAAGAAGGATGAAATAATAAATGAAAATAATCAGCTATATATAGAGAGAAAAAAAGAGACAATATACTGCAGTGTATATGTTGGGATGGACTCTCTAATGCACTAAAGTCACTTTTCGCTGCTTAAATGGCACAAAGTGGCCTTAAAATAGCCAGAAGTAGCCAGGAAGAATTCGTCTTATGTAGGGAACTCTCTGCTGGTGGAAAGCTGGCAGAGGTGGCTTCATTGCCCCTGAGCCAGCTCTTTCAGCATCCCTATCAAAAGTGAAGGGAGGAGTGTATTCTTGGGGCAAGGCAAGGACATAAGAATGTCCATCTGGGTCAGACCAGTGGTTCCTCCAGCCCAGTATCCTGTCTTCTGATAGTGGCCCATGCCACATTCATTCAGAGGGAATGAACAGAACAGGCAATCATCAAGAGATCCATCCCCTATTGCCCATTCCCAGGAAGGGTCATGGTGAAGCAAAGCTCCACAATTCTTGATCCTTCAATGGCATAATGCCTATTACAAACCTTGTAGCACTGGTGGAAGTAAATTAGAGCAGCCCCCTGCTGCTCTAAATTCTGACAGAGCTAGGCACCTGTAGTTCCAGGGAGCTACCACTTTTTTTTTGTTTGAAAAATCAGACATTTTTGAAAAAATGAAGATTTTCTGTGGAAATTTTTCTTTTAAAAAAAGACCTCTTTAAACTGACAAAATTTCAAATGACAAGTTTTGGCCAGCTCCCACTTGTATGTACATCAGTTATTTCTGCATCTTAGGTTCAGTCGGACTGTCAAACGTACTTTTTCGCTCTCCTTTTCCTCCAGTTACATTTAACTCAGTCTTCTCTTTCCTTTTATAAAGTCTTTCCATCATGAGTTACTTGTGCTATTGAAACAACGTGGAATTTGAAAATTATGAATGGTAATAACAGTACTTTAACTCTTCTATAGCGTCACCCATTAAAGGATTTCACGTGCCATCCTATGAAGTAGGTAAGGATCATTATTTCATGTATCTATGTCTTAGCCACAGAACTTTTACTCTTCCTATGAAATATACAGGAGTTAGAGAACTAATAAGTGTGCTTTGTGTATGGTTTCCCAACTGTCATTAACTCACAATGGGCCTGGTGCTGAGGCTTCCTGTTCAGTGGGAACTGAGAACAGTCAGCACCTCAGCAAGTATTCAGCATCTGACATGATCAGGCCCAAGTGACTTTATAGACAAGTTGCTTTACTTTTCTCAGCTGAAAACAACCTGGCTATAAAATTAGCATCCTTCAGAATCGTCATTGCATGATTGAGGGAAAAACAGTAATTCAAAAAGAAACAGATGTTCACTCATCTGTCTAATTCTCCTTTAGCAAGATTTTATTTTGGCTAACCTTGTTGTGTGTGTGTGTGTGTGTGTGTGTGGTGGGAGGCAGAGGTGAAGCTTCTCTGACAAATTGCACGTTATGTGATTCCTTAGGCTTAACCCACAACTCTAATAATTTCTAATAGAACCAATAGACCAGTGTTATATATGCAAAGCAACTGAACAGAATCTGAATACATTTCCTGTCAAATGCTTAAGAGCGTGGGAGGAAATTAGATGTTATTTACATTGCAAAAGAAGTAATTTCAGGATGTTATGTTATGAAACCCAAGGTAAAAATCATTATCATAGTAAATGATCTCTGATTATAATGCAATAGATTTAATCTAAAAATTTATAATGTTGGTCACTACTACAATGTGCATATAAGACAACTAACTATAGCAGAATCTTCTTACTTCTATCCTGGTAGATACACAAATGTACTAATTAAGCAATTGTCCAAAATACCAGCAGTTCCTGTGTATGCTGTGTGGGTAAAATTCTGCCCTACATCATGTTAAATGGCATAGGGTGGAGGAGCAGAGGGTGCCAGCCTTGCAGTGCAGAAGGAGGGGGACCTAGACATGACCAGAGGGATGTATTCTGCGTTGCCTCTTACTTCTGACCCCTAAACTACTATTATGTAGTTTCCTAGCAAGTACAATCTACTCCAGCAAATGCACAAAGGGATTAGGGGCCTGGGCCTCAGTCTAATGTTCATGGTCCCATGAGTCATGAAGCACTGGCTGGCGTGTGAGCATAGTTTCCATTAGAGCTGATCAGAACATTTTCAACAAAATGTGCTTTCATTGAAATATACTGTTTTTGTCAAAGGTACAATGTTTTGTGGAAATGTATAGTTTTCAACAAAGTTTTTGGGGTGTGCAATGTTGTAGTATTTGATGAAAGGTTTCTGAGATGCAGGGTAGATTCCCTACGTGGGGTGTGTGTGTGTGAGAGAGAGAGAGAGAGACATCAAAACCTGACCTTTTCATTCCCAAAAGAGACATTTCCAAGACAAACCTGTTTCACGAAAATGTTCAGTAAGTTTTGTTCTCATCCCAAAGCAGAACAAAAACAAGTTTTGAAACCTTGAAATTTGTCACAAATCAGAGCTGTTTTCCTCCAGTCAGCTCTAGTTTCCTTCTTACTCTGCTGAATGTGGTAGGGGAGAACATAAGAACGGTCATAGTGGGTGAGACCAATGGTCCATCTAGCCCAGTAGCCTGTCTTGTGACAGTGGCCAATGCCAGGTGCTTGAGAGGGAACGAACAGAACAGATAATCAGGTAATCATCCCCCATCCCCCATTCCCAGCTGCCAGCAAACAGAGGCTAAGGACACTTCAGAGCATGGAAAGAAGGGGTTGCCTTTTCTTTAGCACTTTGGCACAGAGAGTGGGATTTACCCCAGTGTTTATAGATATTTTCTATTTCATTAATGTTTTCAAAGGCAACAAGTGTGTGTGTGTGTGTGTCTGTGTGTGTGCACGCACGCGCGCAGAGGGCACATGCCCCAGCAGGGAGGATGCCGAAAGAGAACGAACAGCAGCAGGAAATTTTATGCCATCAGACATCAGATAATAACTGTAAATGACAGTGAGTAATCTTGTAGGCCAATAGGCATGCCGTGCCATTCCAATGGATTGGTGTGCTATTAACTATTGTTCAGAATAACTGAAATGCATTATACTGAAACTGTCAGCTGATAGTCATCCCAATTAAACATGTAATTATCAGGGTCCTATTTAAGAAGATTAATCTGTAACAAAAAATATTCTCCGTCAATGCAGAGTTTGACATTAAAGTGGAACTCTTGATTTGAAGATTCTGTCCACTGAAGATGGCTATGTCCTAAAGGGCTCCATGACAGAGTGGTAGAGGCTAACAAGTGAACCAGTCTTTTGGTCACTTAGATGCCAATTATTTCTCCAGGGAAAGCTCATTGGAATAATTAGATAATCTGCTTGGCTGTGTGGAATAAGGAGCCAATTAGCCCAGCAGCCTAAATCTGATAAAAAGGCACAGGAAGGTTGGGGGGCATGGGAATAGGAATGGGATCAGGGCTAGATGAGCCCAGTCACATGGGGGCCTTAGGGAAGGGAGACCTTTCTTTCCCCTCTGCCCTTGAGGACCAGGCCAAAACACTGTAGATATTCTAAGTAGACTGTTATATGGGGATCCTTGTGGTAATGGTGAAGTGAACTCAAAATAAAAGCTCTGTATGAATGCACAACCACTGGAGTCTGTGCAGTTTCTGCAGGGAAGAATACAGGAGTGGAGCTATGCCCTGGTACAGGACTTAACTGAAACATACATTTTGAAGGTGGGCGGCTGCTTCTTTTTGGAAAGGGCCTTAAAGATAATTTATAACTTGTTATGGTACAGTAAGTGAGTGGATGGGGAGGTCAATACTTTTAAACTACACTTAAAAAGCTTCAGTACTTATAATGAGTCATTAGTATAGCTGCAATTGTTAGCTCATACATTAGTGGCACAGTGGAAACAAAGATCCCTTCTTTGGCCACAATTCAGGAAAGCCCTTAGGCATGTGCTTAAATTTAATCATGTCTGTAAGTGCTTTCCCGAATAAAGATGCTTTCCTGATTTTTCTGTTGTGATGCTCATGAGCAAGATGATATAAAATCAAAAACTGAAAGAAGTTGAGGCAAGTTCTAAAGATCTAAAGAAATCCTATCTAATGAAGTGCTGCTGAGTACCAGTAATAACTGAAAAGGGCTGTTAATGAATAACGTTGAATGGTAAGTTAAAAGATGGTAGTAATATGGTTTAAGCCAATGCACAAGTTTTAATGGTCATGAAGGCAGCTTTGTCTTACCTAATGAATAGTGACCAATAGCACTGAAAACAGAATAAAATATCAGTGTCAATAACCTAAAAGTTTTCAGTATCAAAGCTTTTTAAAAGGTCATTTCACATAACTTTGCAAGGCAATTCCAACAGAATGTGCTTTCCTAAACACAAATTAATATTCAGGAAGTCATATATTAATCAAAGGTGAAAGCTTTGACAACACAAGTTCAAAATGTAGAGATAAATGGGGATTTAGCAAAAAAGCAGAGGTCTTTGAAAATTCAGGATGATTTGTCACTTTTTAAATAGTCCTTGTAATCATTTTAGTGTTTCAAAATGTTGTCGGATGTTGTGGATACAGACACGGGTGATGCAAATTAATATCAAGCCTAGCAAAAATTTTATATCAGGTATTGTATATCATGGGATATGCAGGGTAACAAGAAGGGTTTCTACAGGTATGTTAGCAACAAGAAGAAGGTCAGGGAAAGTGTGCGATCCTTACTGAATGGGGGAGGCAATCTAGTGACACACAATGTGGAAAAAGCTGAAGTACTCAATGCTTTTTTTGCCTCGGTCTTCACAGACAAGGTCAGCTCCCAGACTGCTGCACTGAGCAGCACAGTATGGGGAGAAGGTGAGCAGCCCTCAGTGGTGAAAGAACAGTTAAGGACTATTTAGAAAAGCTGGACATGCACAAGTCCACAGGTCTAGGGAGTTGGCTGATGTAATTGAATTGCCATTGGCCATTATTTTTTAAAAACTCATGGTGATCGGGGGGAGGTCCTGGATGATTGGGAAAAAGGCAAATATAGTGCTCATCTTTAAAAAACGGAAGAAGGAGAATCCGGGGAGCTACAGACTGATCAGCCTCACCTCAGTCCCTGGAAAAATCATGGAGCAGGTTGTCATAAGTAGATAGGTAAGGTAAGGGTTAATTTTCTTTTACTGTAAAGGGTTTACAAAGGGAACCAAACACCTGACCAGAGGACCAATCAGGAAACCGGATTTTTCAAATAAGGGGGACCCTGGAGTTTTTGCGTTGTATCTGTCTTTTGTTTCCTCGGCTGTGAGTAAACAGCTCTTCTAACTCCATCTCTTTCAAATACCTACATCTGGAGTACAAAAGGAAACAAAGTAATCGGCTGTGATGTCTTGATTGTGTATAACATGGTGATTGCTGGACCTGTTTATGGGCTATCTTGAAATCAGTTATTGCCTATCTTATAACAAACCTGTATTGAATTTCTTAAGCAAGTTGGTATATTAAGTTCTTTTTTTTTTATATAAAAATTCTTTAAAACTGTGGGGAGTTTCTCTCCTAGTGAGGCAAAGGAATAGAAATTCGTGTACCAGTATCTGCCTCCCTCACGGGAAGGCAGGGGGAGAGACGCAGTACATTCTGTGTGACTTTCCTACTGTCCCCAGGCGGGAACAGGCTAGGAAAGAGAAGAGAATCAACTGTTCTCTTGGTTTGAGTTTTCTCTAGTTACTGCTACGAGACACAGGGAGGGTGAAGCTCTGGTGTTAGCTGTACTAGCTTTGAAGCACTAGCCTCGAGGAGTAATAGCCTCTTGTTTTGCATTCAAGAGTTAAGTAAAGATCCCGCCAGGCTCACCCAGGAAAGGGGGGGAGCGGGATGAGATAGGGAGACCCAGGTCTGGGTCTTGGAGGGTCCCACAGGAAAGTTGGTACTCGGGTAACCAGGAACCCTAAATAAAATCCTGGTGGTGCGCACGATATCAGATCCAAGCTGGTCAGCTGGCAGGTAAAGTAAACGAACTCAGATTTTGAACCTAGCAGATTGGAGACAGACTTACCACAAGGCCTCAGAATCCATTTTGAAGCACCTTGAGGGAGGAAAGTGGATCCACAAGAACAGCCAACACTGGATGCATCAACAGGCATCTAGCCTGACCAACCTGATTGCCTTCTATGATGAGATAACAGGCTCTGTGGATATGGGGAAAGCAGTGGACATGATATACCTTGACTTTAGCAAAGCTTTTCATACAGTCTCCCACAGTATTCTTGCCAGCAAGTTAATTACCTTAGCCCAGGTAACAGCTACTAATGCTGACCTCACTAACTGGCGTGTGGCTCTGAAGGGGTTGGAAGCAGTGGCATCACTTCTGGGATCTCAACTGGGAGTAACTGAGGCAGTGTTCCCTGTGTGCTGCCTCTCTTTTTCTTTCTCTCTCCAGCTCCCCTTAGCTTTCAGCATGTGGGGACTGCTGCCTCTCTCTTTCCATTCTCTTGTTACATGGTGTGGTGGGAGGGGTAATGTCATATGATGCATCTGAGGCCAGGCTCCAGGGCTTGTCCCACTCACTTCTGCGCCATTGGATTATGAAGGTGTTGCTGGAGCCCATTGTTTGTTGGAGGAGTGTGAGAGGTGTTTGATACAGTTTGTTGCCATCATGGGCTCCCTGTTTCAGCTCCACCCTCCCCACCTTTAATCTATTTGCTGGATCTCTAGCAATGCCGTGGGACTAGGCTGATCACTAGTACTGGAGTCTGGAAGGAATTCTTCTCATATTGCAAAATGGCAAACAGTTGGGTGTTTTCTCACTTCCCATCCAACATCCAGATCTGGTTTGGGGATTTAAATTACAATTGTCGCGACTTTGGCATTTTCCAGTGTGGTTGTTGGAAGTGGGCCACTTGGGCATTGGTTCTGAGTACAGCAATGCATAGTGAGGAGGTATGCTTCCTTCTCTTGCATCTCTGGCTCCCCTTGTCTCTAGATTCCTGTCAGGGTCCAAGGTGAGGCCTGAGGGTCCATCAAGGGCATGGCCTTCACACTAACCCTCAGGTTTATAGTCCACCAGGGCCACTGATGCCCATTGAGAACTGCACTGGAACAACCCTGCCAGGTAGTTTGAGAGTGGTTACCCCAGCTAAGTAACAGTTTTAAAAAAGTTGCAACCTCTGCATTTAATCATACTATCATGTCTGTTTCCAATCCACATTAATTCTATAGTTTACATGGTGCAGTGAGGCTGCATCTAGATTGAGCCTGTCTTGGAGAAAAAATGTGTAAATGTTTGATTCTACAAAGGATGGGTGCTCACTGACAGGGTCGGCCCACAACTTTTTGGCACCTGAGGCGGGGAGCTCAAATGGTCTCAATTCTGCCACTTTCTGTTCTGCTCCTTTCATGGTACTGCTCTGCTACCTCTCTCAATAAAGGAGAACTAACAACTTAAAATGCCTTGTTCGAAAATTTTAAGTAACACTTAACTTTCAAACTCCTGAACAGCAAATGTAACTTTTCTTGTCTGCATAGTAAACACTGGCATTTTTATCTGTTTGAATGATCAAAGTGGTGCTTTCTGTGCCTTCTAGGTTGCAAAGATTTCAACTGCTTCTTGAAGGTCCACAGTCTGAGCTAGCTCATGCTCTATTGAGATAGTTTTAAGGCTGACCAGCCTCTCCTGTGTCTTTGTGGAGCATAGATGTGTTTTTTATTAACCTCAGCTTAGAGAAGCTGCATTGTCCACCAGCAACTGTTACAGGAAGTGTTAAAAGTAAGCACAGAGCAACAAAAACATTTGGAAAGAGGGTGGTCATATTTCCAGAACAGCCTTTGGAGTTGATCCTGCTGAAATGTATCTTGAAAGGGCTTTCAGTTCATCACCTAAATCCCTCGCATCAATGTTGTGCATGTCATCATGTGTCAACACTGTTGCTAGTGCCCTGCATTGCTGGTGTAGGTCTTCTTCAGGTATAGTGAGGAGTTTTGGAATATCATACAACATCCCAAATATACTGCTGTGTTCCTTGAGCTGCATGAAACGAAACATTCTTCAACTTGCTGTATTGCACAATCTAGCACGTGGTTAAAGAATTCAACTTTGAATTGTTGTTTGGGGTCTCTTATGGGATTATCCCATGCTGCATAATCAAAATATCTTCTTCTTCGGTGATTCTTGTATTCTTGAATGGGTGAGAAAATAGCTTCAGTGTGAAGTTCCTCTGCCAATTTCTGTGCACTCTGCAGAACATTTTGAAATCCCTCATCTGATCGGTAAGACTGTAGGTGTGACTTTGCTTTGTCCAGTTGTTCCATTGCTCAAGATATATCAAGGTCAACACCTTCGAGTCTCTTGCTTACAACATTTATTTCAAACAGTATGTCATGCCACAACACTAAGCCACACTGAAATTTGAAGTTGTGTATGTTTCTGGTGATTCCATTTCCCTCTGCCACTGTTCTCCCACAAAAAGATCCTGTCATAGCATTTTCCTCCATAATGGCAACTATGACATAATCTATCTTCCCAATTTGGTGTTTGATAGGCTTTATCACCTCCACTTGACTTTCCCATCATGTGGCACTCAGTGGTTTCAGTGTCAGAGAGGATGTTCCCAGATGTTGCTTCAAAATTTGCCACCAGTGAGTTGATGCAGAGAAAAATACATAGATGCTTTGAATTACATTAAAAAATTCAGCAGCCTCACTAGAAGCTGATGCTGCATCACTGGCCACCAAGTTCAATGAATGAGAACTGCATAGGACAAAAAAAGCCCGAGGGTTTAACTCTCACATGCTAACCGTGTCCCCCAGTTCAGGCTAAATGAAACTGACATGCCTCTGTGATAGTGTCTGCATTATACTGAGAATGACCACATTATCCTGCAAGATTTTCCAGGGAAGCCCGGGGGCAGGAGATTTGACTTCCAATCCCCCTCTGCCACTGAGGACAAAAATATGAACTGCCCCTGCATGGGTGTGCAAGGAACTGTAAAAATAGCTACCACTTGTGAGGGCAGAGTACCAGAGCAATCTTTCTGTACGGGAACTGCACTGTCTTTGCTTCTTCCATGGAGCAAGTTGCCCAAATGGAGGGGGTAGGTGGTAGGTGAAAGGGGCTTATTGCTTATTGCTTATAAGCCTAATGCCAGCAAAACTTCCCTGTAAAAATAACATAAAAGTTTAAGTTAATGTGAGAAGAAAAGACTTGAAAGGAGGAGAGACAACACTGGAGCTGGGGGGTGGAGACTAGGAATGTAGGTCCACAAGTCTTTTATTGTTTGAGAATTGACAATTGAGGTGCTAAAGGAGCACTCAAGGATGATAAGGACATTCTGGAGAAACTAAATGAATTTTTTGCATCAGTCCTCACGGCTGAGGATGTGAGGGAGATTCCCAAACCTGAGCCATTGTTTTGAGGTGACAGATCTGAGGAACTGTCCCAGATTGAGGGGGGTTTGGAACAAATTGATATATTAAACAGTAATAAGTCACCAGGACCAGATGGTATTCACCCAAGAGTTCGGAGGGAACTCAAATATGAAATTGCAGAACTACTAACTGTACTCTGTAACCTATCATTTAAATTATCTTCTGTACCAGATGACTGGAGGATAGCTAATGTGACACCAATTTTTAGAAATGGCTCCAGAGGTGATCCTGGCACTTACAGGTGTGTAAGCCTGACTTCAGTACTGGGCAAACTGATTGAGATCAATAAAATCATGACTGGTGTAGAGAAAGTATATAAGGAAGTGTTGTTTACTACTTCTCATAACACAAAAACTAGGGGTCACCAAATTAAATTAATAGGCAGCAGGTTTTAAGCAAATAAAAGGAAGTATTTCTTCACACAATGCACAGTCAACCTGTGGAACTCCTTGCCAGAGGCTGTTGTGAAGGCCAAGACCATAACAGGGTTCAAAAAAGATAAATTCATGGAGGATAGGTCCATCAATGGCCAGGAAGCTGGGAATGAGCGACAGGGGATGGATCACTTGATGATTACCTGTTCTGTTCATTCCCTTTGGGGCACCTGGCACTGTCAGAAGACAGGATACTGGTCTAGATGGACCTTTGGTCTGACCCAGTAGGACCATTCTTATGTTCCTGTTTTATCATTTAGCAGAAAAATGAAATAATTGCATAATTTTAGCAATAATTCATTAAGCATGCACCCAGAGTAAGAT
This sequence comes from Chelonoidis abingdonii, assembly GCF_003597395.2. Classification (NCBI taxonomy): domain Eukaryota; kingdom Metazoa; phylum Chordata; order Testudines; family Testudinidae; genus Chelonoidis; species Chelonoidis abingdonii. The sequence goes on from NC_133773.1 coordinate 98,088,861, forward strand.
TTTAGAGAAATAAACAATGCAAGGGATAAGCTTTCAAATACTGTCATGTTTGTCTTAAAGTTCTGCTTTTAGCTACACAAGTGCATAGGAAGAAGCAAGATAGTAAAAATGGCAAGTAGCATTGTGTGTGATGTTAGCAATGGATGGGAACTTGACACGGTGTATTAGTGTCAAGGAGGAGATGTGCTTTGCAAATGCAACAGGGCATTCACTATGACTGCAGGGGAGTTGGTTGTGTGATGCTTGAATGCTTCCATCCATAACAAGCACTAATCGGATCTAAATGCCCCTAGCTCTTCTTTGCTTCTGAAGACAGCAGCAGTGAACATCACCAGTAACTTAACCCAAAACAACATTTCACAATCAAATTGGTGTGTAGTGTTACAAGTGGAAATGGAGCATGTGTTCTAAGATGGAAATGTGTGTTGTGAGGCTGCTGTATGTCAGTGCTTTGGGGAAATCCTGGCTGCAAGCCACTGACTATCTCTAGAGCTAGTTGAAAAACACGCGGGCATGCACACAAACTCAGGAAAGGCATAAATTTTACCAATTGTGGGAACATTTTCATCCCACTGGCATTTTGAAGGTGACCAGTTTTTTATTTTTTAAAAAGTTGGAGCAGAATCTTTCATCAGTCCCTTCCCACACCCCCACCCCCTGGAAAAAAAATAGTTGCCAAAGTGTCCATCAAAATGATAAAGCAGAAAGTGAAACACATAATTATGGAAGAGGAGCTGAAGTTGAAATTAAAAATATAGACAAATATTGCATAAGATATTTTAAGGATGTGTAATTAAATAGTATAACATGTTTTAGAATATTAAATAAAAAAGTGAATCCCTATCTTTTACTTTAAATAATTTCCTATTCTTGGGCACATCATCTGAGCAAAATGAGTTTGGGTATCTGCAGTCTTCTGTGTATGTTTATGAAACAAACTGACAGTGTTGTAGACAAAGGGAAGTTGGGGTTATTAGAAAAACATCTAATAAAGAATAGACATCAGATGAGATTTTGATAATGTTGTCAGACTTCAAAAAATTATGAGAAGACAAAAGCTTTAATGACATTAATGAGTTCAGTTCTCAGTTGAGACTCTCAAACGCCAAACATTTGCAAAAGGAGTTCACATAAAATATGCATTAATGAATATTTACATGACAATTCACTTCTCGTTTTAAAAACATATTAAAGAGGGAAACATACATATTTAATGCATATAGCTCACAAAGAGGAATTATAATCTCACCTTTTAGTTACTAAGTATGTTTACTCAGAACCTAACCTTTTGGACTGCTGAAAGTGGGCTGTGCAATCCTGGGATTAATGCAAAAATAACTCCAGTTGCAAAATATCATTGTAATGAGCATCAATCCAGAAATCCATTCAGTATTTTTGTACCTTTGTGTTAGTCTTCATATCTGAGCTAATGAAAATAATATAGTACTTAGAAAGCCTGAAGAATAAAGATAGAAGGTGGATGATGAGAGGTTGATGTCGTTTATTTATCCTATGGTAGAGATTTGAAAATAATAAACACACATGCATCTAAACCATCTGTTGATAATTCAGGATCTGTTTTTAATAGATTAGACATGTACTCAAAAAAATCATTTCTTCTGAATGGAATGGGAAATTGTTAAAATTATATGGTTTAATGGAGATTCACAGGTATCAAAATTCCATAGGTGGTTGAGCAGCCCAAATGATATTAACGAGTGCCCAACATCTACCTATTAGGATCATCCTGTTTTACATCACTCTCAGATGTGCCATGTCCAGATTGGTGGCACTGACTAACCTGCTGGACTTTCATATCAATCATCAAGGAGAATTTTCCCTGCTGTCATCTCCTCATAAATATTTAAATTATTATTATTTTTAAATGTAACTATGTCCCCTGCTGTTTCTCCTGTTCTACCAGGTCCTATGATTTATTTTTTAAAAATTGAGATGGTGCAACAATTTCATTCATAAATATAGCAGTTGATGCTAGCATTCATTCAAGATATCTGTATCCATAACATCAGTGGATGTGCAAATACTGAATTTGAACAAAAACTTGTCAGCCTTCAGGCAGTGTTGAACTACAAAATACCCTCATGGTTCAGGACTGGTTAGTCTGTATGTACTTAAATCATCTTCATTTCTCTTTTGCTGTTGTAGAAGGATTCCCAAATATGAACAGCTGCTAAAATAACATGCCTTACTATTAACCTGAAATCCAATATACACCCCCAATTCAGCATCGCCTTTGTTTGCATAAGACATACATAACACAAAGTAAAGGACCACAGTCAACTGAAAAGAACTATAAATACAGCAGGATGATCTGGTTACATCTCACTGGCTACAGTATTAAATATTTTGATCACATGAATATTCTTGCCAACAGACAGCTATACATTATGGCCTTTCCACTTACATAGCCCAGCAGTATTAATATTTTTCATTAGTTCTATTTTACAGTTTTTTGTTTTAAAAACCTTGAATTTTAAAAGGCTTTTCTAGGCATTTTTGTGATTTGGAAATCTTGTAGTCCTACCTGTCCCTAGCTAATCTTCTCCATGACACTGAATTTCCCCGAACCTTCCCAAATTCTACGTACTTCTGGTGTGCCATTTGCCAAGAATCATATTGGAAGAGATAGATAATAAGTAAGTTCGATGGGTGTGATACATATAAATCTCTACGGGCTGTGTGGATATGTGACAGAGTGCTGGGCAACAACACCTGAGCCAACACTCTGATCACTACAACTCCAATTAAATACTGCAGAACAGACCTTGTAAAGAAGAGCTGAGCCAGCTTAACTGGTGAGTGGAGGAGAGGTGGAAGGCTAATTAAGCCATTAGGCAGAGCACACAGACAGGCAGAGAAAGGAAGTGTGAGGGGGAAGCAGACGGGCAGAGAGATTGTTCTTCCCTGTTTGCCTCAGAAGCTGAGAGCTCCCCCAGGCTGTAGGAGTAAGGTTGTATAATTTACAAGAGTGATGGGAACCAACATTGCAAATAAACTGCACCAGATGTTTTACCAGCATAAAGGTCTCTGAGCTGTTTGTGGATTTGCACACAGCCAGGAGCGAGTGGGCTTTGCCACAGTATAAATAACTTGTACTTAGGGAAGCTTTGGGAAAACATATAATATAGGGCCTGCCAAGACTAGAGTAATATCTGATGTGTATCAAGTTATCAGAGTTGAACAAAAGACTATCTGGAAAGTGCTACTCATTGACTGAGGGTCATCCAATTTATGACCAAAGAGTCCTTTTCAAAAAAGGGATATGCAAAGGAACAATGACTCATGGTCCCTACTGTAGCTGAGTGCTAGTAGAAAGCTGTTAGAAAATAGACTTCCTGAGGATGGAGTGGAGAACTACGATGCCCAACGGTTCATTTGAGTCAGGAAACCAATCAGTGAAAAGAGAGTGGTGTGATTTGGATTAACAAGAACAACATTATGTGGCCAGCAAGAGAAAGATGGGACAGAGACTAAGGTGTTACTGACCCAAACAGAGAGCTATGCCTGGCAAGAGGGCAGAGAAGAGAGAAAGGATTGACTGACTGAATTTGGCTCAGAAACTTGGAGGCAGATCCTAAGACAGTGTAAACTTTCACAACTCCATTAAAATAAATTATTTTTAAGCAGTACTGGGTCAAAAAATTACAAAATGTAGGAAGAACTTCTAAAAAGCCAGTCAACCATCTCCAATTTTTATATTTATACCATTTTGAATGTTCACATTAGTTCTAAAAGCCAATCTTATCATTGCAGATGAAGTTTGAATGTGTCTACCTGATGGATTTTGAAGGGGTAATTATCTATGTTGGAGAATTTCCTTCTATTGCATTATAGGTGAAGTTCACTTTAGGGAATTCTCCTTTCCATCAAAAGACATTGCTATCACTTTCCTTTCTAGGCTTTCCTCTCTGATTTCCCCATCATGTTTTTGCCATGCCAATGCCAACCGGCAACAGCAAAACAGCAACAGCATCTTTGCACTATTCTGCCTGCAAATGCTTACTGAATAGTGTAGCAAGAATAATTTCAATACATTCCTTATTATACTTGGCAGAAAATGAAGACATGGGCCAGTTTAAGCAGCACAACAGTCAGACAATTGGTAACCTAGGCAAGAAGCATCTTACTCAAATGTAGCAATTGCCACCATTGTTTCAAAGAAATATTACCATTCACATTCATGTTTGAGTGGATGATCTGGTGTACAGAATATAAGGGAGAATTCTACTCACCAATTCTATAGAATTCTCTATGTTGGTTCAAAAATTTGAGAGAAAATTTATCCTTCTCTATTACATTCTACAGGACTTTTCCACAAGGATTCCTGCATCTTCTACAATTTTCAGAAAAAGCAAACACTAAGGAAGTGTAAACACGGTAGAAGCAAATTCCTTTAATTATTCAGACAAATATATTTGGGAAATGTTTTGCAATTTTACCCAGATTTGGTACACACAGATGCAGACACACATGCCTAAAATCATTTAAATACATTCTAGTTGCATACTCTTCAGCACAAAATGGACTTATTATGCATCCTCAGTTCACTCAACAGAATGCACAGCACTCTCAGTTCTGACAACAACCCTGAGCCAATATTTACAGTCAATAACAATTTGCAGATAAAATCAATCAGTCACACTTGACTTAGGGTATGGCTACACTTGAGAGTTGCAGCGCTGGTGATGGGGTTACAGCGCTGCAACTTGCTCTGTGTCCACACTTGCAAAGCACAGCCAGCACTGCAACTCCCTGGCTGCAGCGCTGGCTGTACACCTGGTCTAATGAGGTGTAATGATTCCAGCGCTGGTGATGCAGCGCTGCTCATCAAGTGTGGCCAGCAGAAGTGCTGTTATTGGCCTCCAGGGTATTAGGAGGTATCCCAGCATACCTTTTCAGCCACTCTGCTCATCGTTTCGCACTCCACTGCCCTAGGTTCAGGTGACCCACCCTTTAAATGCCTCGGGAATTTTAAAAATCCCCTTCCTGTTTGCTCAGCCAGGTGTGGAGTGCAATCAATCAATCAATCAATCACTGACCATGCCTCCATGCCCCAAACGAGCCCCAGCATGGAACACTTGCGGAGTGGCGGATTATCAAGTGGTTTGGGTGAGGAGCTTGCATCCAGTGCATCCAGGTAGGAAATTTGATAATATGGGCAGATTAAAGTCCATGCTGGAGGGGCATGACGGGTGGTGGAGTGCAGGTTAAAGTAAAGAGCTGCGGGAGCGCCTACTGAAGCCCAGAGGGAAACGACCGCTCAGGTGTGCCCAGACTGCGTTTTACAACGCTGGATGAGATAACTGGTGTGACCGCACTGCAACCGAGGACCCGAGACGTTCAGAGCAGGGAGAGGGGGGGGGTGAAGGAACCAGAGTGAGGGTATGGATGGGGAACACCCGGAGTCAGAGGCATGCAGCAGGACTCTTCTCAAGCCCGGAGAGCTAGCCTTCACAGCAGCTGGAACTTGTTGGTGAATAGAGCAGAGGAGTGGGTTCTGTAAGCAGATTTTTTTTCTGGATGGAACGTTATGGAGGGGGGGGTTTGGCTGCCTTGCAGCATGCTATAATGTGGAATGCATTGATGTTGGTCTATCACGTGCGGTAACGGCCCTGCAATCTCTTAAGTCTCAGCCAGAGCATGGCAATTGGTTGGCAATTTATAGGGAGAGCATGTGGTCCTTGTCCAGTCAGGCTAAAGCGTCGCGCCACAGTGCATGATGGGTGGGGGACATTGCTGCCAACCGCAAGATGCATAGGGACTAGGTGAACATTGGCTGGAGAAGACCCTCCCGCTTCCCAGGTAACCGCAGCAGCGAGATATCTGGGCAGGATAAAATCCATGTGGAAAATGTAGGCGATAGTTCATGCAGGTCCCCCCCAGGTTCCTCTGCTTCTCCAATGCCAGAAACCCCAGTGGCCCTGACTCACGCACTCCCTTCCCAGGTAGAATCGGCAGAAGATGGCTTCATTATCAGTCATTTCCATTCTCACCTGTTCGCTGGTGTGGCTCTTCTGCTGTATGTTTGCTATGTGTATGTTGCTTAGACATACTGTAAAAACTCCTATTCATGTGATATACAACATGCAGCCCTGTATAAATGTTTCTATTTCTTCTTTTTTATGCCTAATTCCGGCCTATCACGGACTGATGAAAGCTACGACTTGAGGAGGAAACAAGAAAGCAAAGAAAGTATTTGGTGAAAGCAGTTTATGAAATCAGTATGCAAGAGAGAATAAGAGGCTGCCGGACTGAGAGATAAAATGTATCAGTTTGAGGGAACACAGAAGCAGAGAAAGGAATTGGATAAGAAAAAAGCACAAAGCAGCTGCAATCAGCCTCCTTGGTGCGCAACGGACTGTATCAGTCACCCAAGCCATGCAGGGCGAGCACTACGTGCTGTCCGCCTCGATACAAGCTCTCTCCCTTGTGCCACTGTTCTGCTCAAAACCCCTTCTCACATCCTGTTCTTACCACACCACTGCCCCGACACTATACTCACCTAATAGCCTGAAATACGACCTTACCCTATGAACTCACCATCACATGCAGCATAGTAATTCTGAGGTGCAGCGATTGGCACAGCTCCAGCAAGACATTTCAAACCTCTGACTGTACAGTTCACCACCACTACCCCCTGCCTTTCCTGTTCTAGTATTTTGAAATGAAATGATTTCTTGCTTTTAAACATTTTTATTATTGCAGGAAAGTGAAAATCTATAACACCAAAGGGAAAACAGGCACGCAATCATTGAACAGCACACTTACTCCCGTGCGGGCACCGAACTTACTGTTGGCTTTCGTCAAGATTTGTCTTAAGGATCAATCCTTGTAGCCTGTGCTGGGCTCTCTAGTAGCGCGCTCTATGACTGTGCAATTCGCCTTCAGGCTGTTGAACATCGGAGGTCTTCGCTCACTGAAATGTCTTCACCTTGCCTTCACAAAATATTATGAGGCGTAAGCACGCGGATTATAAATGCAGGGATGCTGCTTCCCAAGTCTAGCTTCCCCCCCCCCCCAATAAAAAGAAAAACAACCTCCGCGCCCTTTTACAGCCAAAGCAACTCCACAGTCATTCTGCACTGGCTCAGCTGTAGTTGAACCGTCTGTCCTGTCAAGCTTCCGATCCATTTTCATGAGCCAGGTTAAACGGTAGCGGGGTCTCCAAGGATAACTCGGGCATTTTCGATGTCCCTACATGTGAATCTTGGCGGTCTGGGAAAAAAGTCCGCTGCGACTCTCCTGAACAGCCACTGTTCCAAAGATGCATGCATATGAACTCCCGGGCAGGCCTGTGTAATGTGAAGGACATGCCCGACGGTGATCCCAGCATTGGAGGAAACCACTGAGAATACCCTTCCGTATGTACTCAGATGGGCGAGGTGGGGTGGTGCCAGAATAGGGAATGCATCCTTCATCACCCTCCAAGTTAGGGAAACACGTTTGTGAAAGCCAATTCGCAATGTCCTGGCAGTTCAGAGTCACGGTTTTCTTAGCAGGAGCAATTAACAGGCCATGCACTTGCATACACATTCACGGTCGACTTTCCCTCTAACTGTTCGACGAACACAAATCGGTCTGTCATGGAGTTGCATCTTCAGACTGCAATTAGCCATGCTTCTCCACTGACAGGGAGTCTCAATCTCGTGTCTTGCACCGCAGGTGGGGCAAAGCTCAGCCAATACACAGTTCCATGAAAGTGGACTTTTTCTATTCGAAGTTCCGCAGCCACTTCTTGCATCCAGACTTATCCTGCGGTGTGATCGCACCACTCAGTGCTTGTTTTCCGAGCCACAAGGGGCTTCCACGGTGCTGACATGTCTACTGCCACAGCATTTATTGTCAAGGTTCAGGTGACTCGATATCATCGGTCGGACTCCCACTGTCATTTGGAGCTTGAAGGATAGCTCTACTGCCAATGTTGGTGCTGGCGACATTCATCAGCAAAGTTCTCAGCAGCTCGGGCTCCATTTCCCACAAGAATCTGCGTGCAGCACTCACAATGGCACCAAAACTGCTGGGCATTGAAGCGATGCACCACGGAGGCGTTGGACAAGCGGAATGACCTGCACCCTTCCCACAACCCACAGCGCCAAAATGGGATGAGGTGCTCTGTGGGATAGCTGCCCACAATGCACCACTCCCAACAGCGCTGCAGATGCTGCAAATGTGGCCACACTGCAGCGCTGGTAGCTGTCAGTGTGGCCACAGTGCAGCGCTGTCCCTAAACAGCTGTACCAAGACAGCTGTAACTCCCAGCGCTGCACATCTCCAAGTGTAGCCATACCCAAAGTTACATAACAACCTACAACAGCCCTACCATGCTTAACTGGATTTGTAAAATCATGGCTTGACCAAGATTCCTGCTGAGTTTTTTTTAATTTACATAAAAAGAAAGTTTATTTTGTGACTGATTTTAATACTCATGAAAGTGAGTTATTTGCCACTCCATGTCTAAGGTTGAAGCTGTCCTCCCATTACAACCCCAACTGTCAGCCTCTGCTTTCAAGAAAGAATACCCTGAAATTTTACATACTATTTCTAATCTCATGGAAGTATTTCTCTGGGAAGTTCAGAAATAATCAGAAAAAGGGCCTTAAACTGATCTTGTTTAAAATTCCTTGTTATTGACTTTCTTAAGTTGTTTTTGGGTGTGAGGGATCCAGGGGTGGCTCTAGACATTTCGCCGCCCCAAGCATGGTGGCGTGCCACGGGGGGTGCTCTGCCGGTCGCCAGTCCTGCAGCTCCGGTGGACCTCCCGCAGGCATGCCTGCGGAGGGTCCACTGGTCCCACGGCTCCACCGACGTGGCGTGCTGGAGCCGCCCCTGGAGGGATCATAATCTCTCCAAAATGGCTTGGCCCATAAACTGGGAATTGCTTTTCTTTTGTTAGCCCTGATGAGAAGAAACAACTTGTAGTGATTTGTTTAGGAGCAGAGGGGGGATTTGAAATATACATAATCAGCCTTGTAACTTTTGTAAAAACAGCTTGAAATCCATGGATTAAAAAATGCTATACAAGAGCTAAGCATTGTTGTATAAATCCCACACCAGTTTAGAGAGATAAGGGGCTAATGTAGGGTCATTAGAGTAGGGACATAAACAGCAGGAACAGAAAGGCTAGAGGGAGAGTCCCTGTGTAGAAGAGGAACTAGTCTCTTCCTTCCTTCCTCAGGAAGCATGGAGCAACCATCCAGCAACACAGTTTCAATGGTACTTTGTATGTTAAGGACTGCCTTCTCTGCCGCCGTCACTGTGTTTGTTATTTCTGTATTTATTTTGTGAAACAGGTTGAAAAAGGCCCTAAAAAGGCTTCTAGGTCCAGCCAGTAGAGCAATCTTGAGTAATGTGCCTTAAAGTGGAAGGATACGTACTTTTTTCTATTTCTTTTTTTATTTTTCCATCTTTTCCTGTAGCTACAGCCTCTGCCACACTCTGCCAATAAAACTACTCACATGTGCAAAATTAAGCACATGTCCAAGCACTTTGCTGGATGGAGAACACAGAACTCAGCACCTTGCAGGTTCTTTTAAAGTTTGATCTAGCTTAGACAGTACCCGCTACAAGAAAATACTGTACAACCTTCTCTTCATTTCTTCCACTGCACCACTGGACAGACTTGTTAACTCATTCTGGCCTTATCCTCAGACGCTGTTTTGAAGAGAGTTCTAATTTCAGCAAATTGCACGTATTGAAATTCCCAACTGGAACAGACCAATAGTAAATATATTTCCATATCCTATCTGTCAGAGTATTAAATGCCCAGCACAACAGAAAAAAGCATAATCCACAAAATACACCAAATGCTGTTTTTTAACCAAGGCTGGTGATCAACTAATATCTTAAACAATGAGAGAGAATGATATCCTACTGCAATGAGTTTTTCAGGTTAATTATGTTGCCTAAAAAATATTCCCTGAATTATTTAAAATGTATTGGCCGTATTTTCTATGAATGCTTTCCAGTGCTGAGATTGTAAGATGTGTATTCGCTATAGAATTTTTTATTTAATAGATCTTTATCATAGCTCCTTTTATTCACTTTTTCAGACTAATTAGTCCTACATTTTTTAATCTCTCCTCGTAAAGAAGCTACTCATCTTCATGCTTCAACCATTTTCTTTACCCGTTTTTATGTATGAAAAGTTTAAATTGCTCGCTCTAATATGCATTACTTTGCACTTCTCTCTGTTGAATTTCATCTGCCCTCACATTACTTAATTATGTAACAAATTCCTAATTTCCTTCCCTGTCCACTCTAATCTTGTCTACTGTAAATAATTTTTTCTTATAAAATGTTTTTAGCTGAAGAAGGGCTTGATCCTGTTCCATCAAAGTCAATGAAGGTGTGGGGATATTACATAATTAGAAAGAAGACCAGTCTGTTGATTTTAAAGTAGAAAGTTATTGGGAGGACAACAACTTCTTGTACATTATTTTGTTGCACATGAACATGTGAAAGCAGGTGTGAGAGAGTACAAGCTCATTGGAAAGAGGAAATATAGTTTTATTTTTTGAATAATCATTGTAACTAATATGCCCATTATCATGTGTGTTGCACTCTGTGATGGCGGAGGTGTTTGAAGCTTCTCGATGCAATTTCCCTTAATAACACTTGTTCAAAACAAAACTTAAAATTTAAAGAGAACTTGAATATCCCCAACAAGGAGTCAAGGTATGTGAGACATTCCATTTATTTTTTTTGTCTCTTGAAGACACTAATTAATTAATTTACTCTAAGTAGCTCTTAACTTGTAAAAAAGTAGTGATTTTCTTCCCCACAAAAGAATTTAGACACAGACTATAACATGGCTGACACAGAGTAATCCAACAGAAGAGACCAAAGATACTTCCCTTTAAGCAAATTAAAGATAGCCAGCAGTCTCCTTCTGCATGTTCACTTGTCGTAAACCTTCCTGTGATGCACTTAAGGCTCTGGTTAAACTGCTCAGTTAGCCAGTCTGCTTGGGGTAATCTAGAAAGGACTTAATTCATTTTATTTGCAACATTTGGCAAAATTGTTTCATAAACCTTGTCATAAAATTAGGATGATAGTCTGCAAGTGTCTTTTTGGGAATATCAACTCTAAAAAATAATGCTGCCAGGACATGTGCCATGGTTTTAGCTGATATATCTTTTACGGCAAAAAGTTTCAGGGTACTTAGTTACATATTCACAAACTGCAATTATATAAGGGCAGCCTGATTTACTAGGAACCAAGGAATCTACCTCATCAAAGACAGTCCCTTAGAAAGATTCTTCAATAATAGGAAACGACTGGAAAAAACAAACAAACCCTAAATCCCTGGATGTCAATTCGTTCTCAGGAAAGCTCTGGCAATATTAGACTATGTCTTTTAACAATTCAGGCCAGTAAAACAACTTCTCACGTTGGAGAGGGTGAGCCTAAGAAACAGATAATCTTGGTATTAAGAGCCTACCCATTTCTGGAATCACCAGTCTCCGTAAATCATCCTGTCCTAAATATAAAACATAATTTTCCAGCACATAAAAACAGCCTGCCTCAACAGGATTACCTTTCACCTTTTTCCTCTTAATAAAAGCTAGCTCAGCACATGAGCCTTTAAGACTATTGTCTGCAATCTGCAAACCTGTGAAAAGACAAGGAATCTCCCATTCAGCATCTACCACCAGTTTTGATGACTGGCAGTGTAAATGTTTCTCCTCCCCTCACCCTACCTTTAAACTCTATATCCCTGGGCAAGAAAGCCTAAAAACGGAAGAATTCTCTGATACTTATCTCCTTCTCCTGAAACTGTTGCTTAGTTTGTGTTCCTGTAGACACCACCTAGAAATTTTAAGGCATCTCCACCAAGCCTATTAAATCAAGGACACCTTGGGTCCCTTTCTATACATATAGAAATACAGGACATACCTCTACTGGAAACAAGTATTCCTGCTTTCAAATATTCAAAAGACATCTACATCTCTCTGGATTTATTCAATTCCAGTCTTGTCCCCAAGTAAACATTTGATAAACGATTTATTCAAGTCTGTGGTTTCAGATGTATCCGGGGGCTGATCTGGGACAGAACCATTTTTGAAAAGTGTGGAAATAGCCTCTATTAATTTACTGCAAAACATTTTCTGAATGATTAAATAGACTACAGATACCACTCAGAAGCCCTTGATAACATCTGAAGCATCATGACAAAAATAATCAATAACAAAAATTGTGAGCCTGGGTGATTGAATGTGTGAACTTGAGCCCACATATGTAGACTTGGAAGCCTCTGTGAAAAGCTGCTGTTGAATTAATATTGAAGACATTCAAAGGGTAAATCCAGGCATGGAAGAATGAGAGAATCAAATGAGTATCCAGAAAATAAGAATTTTGTCTTAAGGATAAGTCTCAAAGGGGAGATTTGGAGCCTGTTTATATAAACTATGGGTTTGAACCTTAACAGCATTTTGTTTGATCAGCCACGCCTGTTTCAGAGGGAGTCCACTATATTGCAGACAAAAATCCAGCTTTTGGAGGAAAGAAAAGTGACAGTGATGGTCGCCTATTATAGACTGCAAGAATGCAACAAGATTTTAAAATCTGCAAAATTTGTTATTAAGGTTTTATATCACAGGACTCCTATCTCTCTGTAGCCAGAAAATATTGCAGTACTACTTAAGTACAGGCTCACATTCATGGCTGATAAGAAAATTGCAAGCAACTTGGAATGTGCTTTCATTTACTATACTGCTAAACTCCAGGTTTATTTTACTGTTTCAGCAGAAACAGAGGCTTCTCTTAACTCAGAATGTCAGAAGCATGTGAGAGAGCTAAGGGAAAGGAAACTGAATTTTCATTAAGCTTCCATACAGTTCTTATTTCTTAGTTGCTACAATATATGCTTCCTCTCAATATAGTTTTTTAGCTATCTATATTTTACTGTGTTCACTGGAAATGTTGTATTCTTACCAATTATAACAGAAAAGGGTTGGGAAACATGTCTTATCTCAAGAAAACATCCTGATCCTGCTATTTTACAAAATAAAATTCCAGTTTCACTGGAGAAATAAAGATGTGTATGAGGCAGTCTTTGGTGGATAAGAAGAACTGGTAGGATTTCTATGACGCTATCGTATGATCTGAATTGCTGGAAGCCCTCAACAGTCCTTTTCTTGTTCCATCAGCGATTTTTGAATCCTTGCCTAATGGATCATAACCACCAAGTCACTCCATTTCTTCAAAATGGAATTTTAGCACTTCTGTGATGGCTAAATAGTCATTTGTGGAAATTGAAAACCACAGAGACGGTACTTGTCAGGATAGACTGGGATATTTTTCTTAATACTGGAAATTTATAATTTTGGCCAAGTACTGAATAATAACAAATTATTGATAGAATCTAGGAGCCCTAATCAGAGATCTAGGCCAATTATGTGCATATGCAGCATATGTGCTGCATATGCACATGACATTCAGAGGCAGGCTAATTCTGTGCAACAAAATCACTTTTGATCATCTGGGTTAGCAAGGGGGGGGGGAACTAAACAAATTGCTCTTTGTCACCGTTCTTATTCATTTTGACTCTGACACCATTAGCACATGTTATCAAGAAACACTAGGAAATTAAGGGAAAAGAGGGAGTGGAGTACAGAGTTTTTCATAAGGCTGCTACTAGAAGTTCAGACCATTCAATGGGGTGATCTATGCTTTCTCAAGAGTGCCAGGAGAACAATGAGTCTCAGTTGTGAAATCCACACTAAAGTTGGTAAGCATTTACTCCTCCTGTAAGGCATCCTATTGATCCTAACCAGACGCTTTGATTTACCAGGACTAATCAACAGAGTAAGTGCTCATCAGTGTGAATAAGGGTCCACAAATGTGGCCATCATCTTGCTGTTGCCCTACTCCAAATGAGTAGCAAAACAAATGAAATATCTTGATGTGCTTGTCAGCTGGAGTTTAGACAAACTGGTTAAAGATATGTTAATCCTTGATTGATCCTTAAGCATGTGTATTGTATATTGGTAAAGACTCCTGTTTTCAATATGGATTTGGACTCTCAATAATTGGAAGGTTAGTAGCCCCAGGTATTTATTTTTCAGTATGCTCATAATCCAAATACTAACAAGAAATTTTAAATGTAAAGAAAATGTCTATTCATTTTTTTTAAATGGGACAAAATCATTAATCCAAGAACATAAATGGAGAGATGCCAAACTCAACAGGCCTGAGACTAGCAATCCTGGAATGATACAATGAGGTCTGTGGCCTGGTTCTTGTGGGCTTCTTTCTATGGTTGAGGCTTGGAATGCCCTTCTTTTCAATATGGTTACAGCTTAAAATTCCTCAGTGTACCTGTTGCTTGAACCTACAGAATTAGTGCCGCTTCCTACCAAGATAAATTTAACTTTGCCTATGAAGCAGTTGCAAAAATATACCCCTAACTCACTGTCCCTAAAATTGTATTATATCACTCTCAGAAACAATAAGGCATTTGCAATAAAATCTGGTCCGTGACTTGGTATTTTGAAGACCCTCCATGAACTTTTCCTTTTTTGTTTCCTTTATAGATGAGCATCAAACTTTGTAAACCTCTCCTGCAACTTCCTTGTAATATATTTCTAGGCAAATTTTCCCAGTTTACACCTCATGCAGTCCCAATGACATTCCTTAGCAAAGGAGTATTGCTAATGATGCCTAGCTTTATCTCATCCCACTTCAAATTGCCCAAGGGATTGGGACTCCTTTTATAAGCTCTTACATAATGGAATGTACCTCACCAATAGGAAATTAGTCCTCACATTCATCCTATGTTTTCCTTTCTTTAGTTTCATCCCATCACTCCAGGTCATACCTACGTGCATGTCACCCTAAGTAATTCTTGTCCCTTCTTACTCTTCTGACTGTTCCAATGCATGTACACAATAAGCATACTTGTCTGAACTGTTCTGACAAACTATGCATGGCTAGCTCTTTTAATCTTGCCACACTTCCCTACCAGACTCTCTGCTGGGTGTCTGTATTCACGTGTATTTGCTCTGGACTTTTCCTGGCCAAGGTCACCCAAAAACAAATTGTACGTCAGGATACGAGAAGTTTATAAGCAATGGTGCCTGTGGTCTAAGAGTAAACAGTCATAGCAGCTGAGAAATCTCCCTCCCAAAAACTCTGTGGGTTCATGATGATAGCCAAAAAAGGCACTTAAATTAGACAAATCTTTAAAAGGGTTTTTTTTCAAAAACTAGACTGAGGTTTAGGCCAGGTCTTTATATCATTGAACAAGTTCTCACATAATTGAATGTGCTCAATATTACGTAGGCAACACAATGTCCTCTGCTTAACTAACCACACAACAAATACTACTTCAGTGCTAGGGCAGAGATCAGGCCCTAGCACTGAAAACAATGATCCAGAAGCACCAAAACATTATACATGTAAGTATTGCTTCTAAAAGTTCTAATCTAAGGAAAAATTGCTGTGCACAATGAGAATACAGTTAACAGAGAGGGTGTGTATAAAATGTTTTCCATCTACTAAAGAAAGCTACTAACTAACTGTCACTGCAGCCCTCCTAAAAGGGAGTTTTGTCTTGGCCTCTTGTGACAGGGCATTATTAGCACCATCCTGATGGCTGACATTGCTGCAGCCTGAAGAAGGCTGCAGGCCCAGCTGAAGGTAATTATACACATTCTGTGAGCACCTGAGTGGAAATCACTGGGTTTATGAAGTAATTGGGAGGAAGAGGAAGCAAGGTGTAACTCAGAAGGGAAGCTCAGAGAATAAACCTGGGCTGAGGAGTGATAGTAGCATGGAAGCTTTCCCTTGCTGTAAGCCTGTGTTACTGTTACTTTGTAAGAGAGGAATAAATACAGACCTTCTTGAAAGGCTAGGACCCTGGTGTATATTTGTGAGTATGAAACCACATGAATTGTCCATGTAGTGGAGTATACTGAGGAGTGACAGAGATGCCCTGTGACACCTCTGTATTGCATATTTAATCTGTCCTTTGAAAATATTGTCTTTTGGAAACAGTTTCCTAGCAACAATATATTTATCATTCTCTGGAAACAAAATGACATTCACAATTAGTGCATCTAAATGGCATTTTACAGAGAAGGAAATAGCATGCACTGAAGGCAGAGAAACTTTGAATTAGGAGAAATAAAGCTAAAATAGAATAATGGTGAAGAAAAGAATAAAAAAAAACAACAAATCATATCTATTTGCATATGATGGATTTTTTTTTTCTGTCCCAATGTGGTTGACATTGATATGGCAAAGTGCATTAATAGCTTCTGGACACTTATAACTTGCTGATAAATACTCATTATTTTAAAAAGCAAGGGGACTCAGTAGAAATGTATTTAATGGATCTTTACTACACGTCTTTAATGTCTTGTGATTAAAACATGCTACATTTTCATATGGTTCAGAGGCTGTTACACCTTCTTCACTGCAGATTGGTAAACAGAAGAGGATAAGAGCTTACTAATGCTACCAACTAATGAAGTTACTCCTTTGGCTAAAGTGAGGGGGTTATGCTTGTAGCCCCAAATGTCCCAGGTTCATTTCCTGGTAACTCTTGGTGAGACATCCTTACATAAGGTGACCAGATGAGAGGAAGAAAATATCGAGACACATGGGGTGGGGGGATCACCGGTGGAGCAAAAAAACAACAACACTGGAGTGCGAAATATCAGGACAAATTGTGTGCCAACCAAACATCAGCTGGGACACAGGACAAACACCTAAATATCAGGACAGTCCTGATTTTATCGGGACGTCTGGTCACCCTATCCTTACAGGGGCAATCTCGCACCCTGCATGCGATGACTGCACCACTCCTCAAGATACACTTCTTCAAGGAGGCTTATGAACCATACTTTTTAGAATAGCCTCTGATGTCTGTCTCACTTACCATGAAGCACCTGCAAGATAGTTGTAATTTCCTGCCCCCCCCTTGTTTCTGACACTCCCTCCTGTTGTCCTTGTTGTGATTTAGATTAACTCTTCTAAACAGAGATGCTGTCTTTACTTGCTTTTGTAAAGGCCTATGTACACTTATGGCTCTATATACATAATAATTGAGAATATACTTGTAATTAATCCCTCTAATGCATAAATACTACTAGAAGAAAAACACAAGAGAAATGTTCAAAGTCTGCTTCACAATCAGGAAATTAAGTGACATACCAAGCCATCCATAGTTAAGATAAAATGTTTTAAATACTAGATTTCAGAGCTTTTAAGTTGTTACTTTTCAACCAGACTTTCCCCTTCACCCAGTGTATTATGCGATAAGTAGCAAGGAAACTTAAGCCATTTGTGAATTGGGTTTTTAACTCCTTGCGAGGTGCTCAGATACTCCAGCTATGGCTGCCATGATAAAAAGCCTGGCTAGACAAATAATTTCTGATATTAATTAATACTATACATAGCTGTATCTTTAGGGCAGCTTTGTAAAATCATCTAAAATATTTAACAGATGAGGCACAATACCTGTTTTCTCACCCTGACGATGATGATGATAAAACTAATGATATTTTACTCACTTGTCAAAAATTGAATTTGAGATGCTATTTTAAGAATAGCATGAATAGAATACAAATTTTTCTAGAGGTGGTAGTTGCAGGAGACCAGTAACCCATATCACAAGTGAGGAGATACATTTACACCATGAAAGGCACCTCCTTGCCCTCAAACAGCACTTACTCTAAATCAGTAAACATATTCTGGAGAGTTTTATTAAATTCTACATATATTTCTTTTAGGAAAGAATAACAGGAACAAAACTCAACCTCACTCTGGTCCACTAGGATTCCAACATGCTGACACTTAACTCAGTATGAGTGCCTCAGAACGCTGGAGAATTTGGGATTCAGGTACTGATTTATAATTTTGTTAATGCTATATCTCTATACAGTCAGGGTTCAGTGTATAGTTATGCATGATTTTTTGATTGTGGAATTTATAATAGTCTTGCAATTTTGAATTGGCCATTTTTACTGCAAAAGTGATAAAAATTAAACAGTTTTGTTTCTGTGCTGTCTTGTACCCCACATGTTGTCTGCCTGCACTCTACCTATCAGTGCTTTTCCATCATTTCCCCACTAGGGGAAATTTACTGATAATGTGTGTCTTCCTATATGGATGACCTTAAAAGGGCAAAGTGTCAGCCAGTCTCTAATGCTTTATACCTTCTCATCCTGGGCCATCTGCCTCACCCTGCCCTGAATGACCTTTGGACCCCATACATGACCTTCTTCTGCAGATTTGTTAGAAGAGTTGTGGAAGGTGGGACAGGAAGATCTTCCATACTCTGGGTTGCTAGGATGTTAGTCTAAATTAGTGTTGGATGAATAATTTACAATAGATAATTTATTCAATAGATTCCTCCTTCTTATTCAAAATTATTCAGCAACTCACACTCACTCATGCCCGTCACCCCAATCGGGGTATGGGCCGCCAACCACAGATCTCCAGAGTCCTCTATCCTGGGCCATTCGCTCTAGCTGGTTCCCAGGTATAGCCCATTTTTTGCTATCAGCCTGAAGGTCGCGCCGCCAGGTGTTTCTTGGACGGCCTCTTTTCCGCTTGCCTTGGGGGTTCCACCGCAGTGCCTGTCTGGTGATGTTAGTTGGCTGCTTGCGTAGTGTATGTCCTATCCAACCCCACCTTCTCCTTCTGATTTCTTCCTCTGCTGGGAGTTGACGGGTCCTCTCCAAGAGGTGGATGTTACTGATGGTGTCTGGCCAGCGGATCTGGAGAATCCTTCTGAGGCAGCTATTAATGAAGGTCTGGATCTTCCTGGTGGTTGTTTTGGTTGTCCTCCAGGTTTCAGCTCCATACAGTAGGACTGATTTCACATTGGAGTTGAACAGTCGAATTTTTATTGCCAAAGACAGCTCTCTGGAGCTCCAGATGTTCTTGAGCTGTAAGAAGGCTGCTCTTGCCTTACCAATCCTTACTTTGATGTCTGCGTCTGTGCCACCCTGCTGGTCGATGATGCTACCTAGGTAGGTGAAGGACTGCACTTCTTCCAAGGGGCTTCCATTCAGTGTGACTGGGTCGTTGCTGATGGAATTAATCCTAAGGATCTTGGTCTTGTCCTTGTGAATGTTGAGGCCAACCTGTGATGACGTGGCTGCCACAGTGTTGGTCTTCTCTTGCATCTGCTCTTTACTGTGCGAAAGGAGTGCAAGATCGTCAGCAAAGTCCAGGTCATCAAGCTGGGTCCACAACGTCCACTGGATTCCGTTCCTACGCTCGTAAGTGGATGTCTTCATAATCCAATCGATGACGAGGAGAAAGAGAAGTGGTGACAACAAGCATCCTTGTCTGACTCCAGTTCGCACCTGGAAGCTGTTAGTGAGCTGCCCTCCATGGATCACTCTACAGTGTATACCATCATATGAGTTCTTGATCAGGTTGACCACCTTTGCTGGAATGCCGTAGTGCCGAAGGAGCTTCCAGAGGGTCTCTCGATCCACGCTATCGAACGCTTTCTCATAGTCAACAAAGTTGATGTACAACGAGGAGTTCCACTCCACAGACTGCTCGACTATGATGCGAAGCGTTGCTATCTGGTCCGTGCATGATCTGTTCAGCCGGAAACCTGCCTGTTCATCTCGTAGCTGTGGATCGACGGCATCCTTCATTCTCTCTAAGAGAACTCGGTTGAAGACCTTCCCTGGCACCGACAGGAGTGTGATTCCTCTATAATTGGCACAGTTGCTAAGGTCTCCTTTCTTGGGGATTTTGATGAGATATCCCTCTTTCCAGTCTGCCGGAATCACTTCTTCTTCCCATATCTTCTCAAAGAGGGGGTACAGCATTTCCACTGAAGCATCCAGGTCTGCTTTCAGGGCCTCTGCTGGGATGTCATCAGGTCCAGCCGCCTTCCTGTTCTTCATCATGGTGATGGCTTTTCTGATCTCATCTCTGGTTGGTTTATCGCAATTAATTGGGAGGTCTTCGTTGGCTGGGTTAATGTCTGGTGGATTTGGTGGTGCTGGTCTGTTCAGGAGTTCCTCAAAGTGCTCCGCCCATCTGTTCCTCTGTTGTTCTATTCCTGTTATAGACTTTCCCTGCTTGTCTTTAACGGGACGTTCTGGCTTGCTGAACTTTCCAGACAGTCGCTTGGTAGTATCATACAGCTGTTTCATGTTACCGCTGTATGCTGCCTGCTCCGCTTCTGCTGCCAGTTCATCCACATACTCTCTCTTGTCCTTCCTAATATTCCTCTTCACTGCTCTGTGGGCTTCAGCATACTCTTTTTGAGCTTTGGCCTTTGCAGCTCTAGTCCTGCTGTTGTTGACTGCTGCCTTCTTCTTCTTTCTGTCTTCTATCTTGGTCAAGGTCTCTGCTGTGATCCACTCTTTCTGCTGGTGTTTCTTAATTCCAAGCACTTCCTGGCATACTAACCTAAGTGTCTCTCTCACTTTCTGCCATCTGTTTAGTACACTGTCTTCCTCTTCCTCAGACCGATCCTGTAATACTGAAAACTTATTCTTCAGCATCAGTCCAAAATCTTCCTTGGTCTTACGGTCCTTCAGAAGGCTGACGTTGTACTTCACTCTTCTGTCTGACGTATCTATCCAGCTCTGCTTCAGCTTCAGCTTCAATCTAGCCACCACTAAGTGATGGTCGGACGCCGCGTCTGCTCCTCTTCTAACTCTAACGTCCTGCAAGGATCTTCTGAACTTCTTGCTAATGCAGACATGGTCGATCTGATTTTCTGTCGTGCCTGCTGGTGATACCCAGGTACTCTTGTGGATCCGCTTGTGAGGAAAGATGCTACCTCCTATGACCAGGTTGTTAAGTGCACACAGATCCACAAATCTCTCTCCATTCTCACTCATCTCTCCCAGAGCGTGGGTCCCCATGACTTGTTCGTATCCTGTGTTGTCAGGTCCAATTTTGGCATTAAAGTCTCCCATAAGGATGATGATGTCTTTGTCTGGGAGAATCTCTAATATTTTCTGGAGTCTGTTGTAAAAATAATCTTTGTCCTCCTCTTCGCTGTCATTAGTTGGAGCGTAGCACTGAACAACATTCATCTTAATCCTCTTCATTTTAGTTCTGAAGGATGCTGTGATGATCCTGGGACCATGTGCCTCCCAACCAATCAGTGCTCTCTGTGCCTGCTTGGACAACATGAAGCCTACTCCCTGTGTGTGGGGTGCGTCGCTCTCTTCATGTCCTGAATACAGCAACAGCTCTCCTGTCAACAGTCGTCTCTGTCCAGCTTGCGTCCATCTTGTTTCGCTAATGCCTAATAGGGTCAGGTTGTTGCTCCTCATCTCTGCTGCAACCTGCGCCGTCTTTCCTGACTCGTACATGGTCCTCACGTTCCATGTGCCTATGGTAATCCTCCTGGTTGCAAGAAGGGTAATCAGCTTAGTGGCTTCCTCACGGCTTTCACCACCCAGCGTCATGCATCTTCGAGTTGAAGACCCTTCTTTTTCCAGGGTAAAAGTCTCTGTTGTCTCTGTTGTTGGCGTTTCTGTAGCAGGTTGATTTTTTACGGGGTGGAGTTGCTAGCCCCACGCCCAACCCTCCTCCTTTATCCTGACTTGGGACAGGCAGATGGCCCCAAAGGACCTCTCTGGTGGAGTTATTCAGCAACTAATTCTTGTGTTTAATTCCTGATCTGTAGTTTGTTCTCAAGTTCATTCCATATATTCAGAATTTGAAATTAGAACCATTTTGATTGGACAGGTCACTTGGTGTTTTTCTGTTCCCTGATTGCGTGTATGCACTTTTTGAGTCCAGTTTCTGATGGAAATGTTTAAAATTACATATTTGAAATTTTGTTTTCTGATTCTGCAGTACTTATTTACAACTTGCTTTTTTTGACACCCCCACCAATAAAAGCAATCTGCTAGAAAATTTTTGGAAAAAGAGAAAGGTCTGAACAGTTAGTGAATTTAATTTTAAAATTCAAAAGAACACTCACAGAAAGCATTCTGCAAACTTCACCAGTTCTACTTCAGATAGAGTTCTTCAATATTTTTGGGTTGGCACTGAATGAGTAGGCAAAGGAGAGGAGCCTGAGGAAAAAAGAGAGAGGATTTTTTCCCCTAAAAACATTTAGAGAATGAAGAGTCATGAAAACTAATTAAAGGCTAAAAGACTTAGAATTTTAATTACTCTACAAGCAATGATTCAAGTGAGTTGATGGACAGGAGAAAAAGTACTTTCTTATTTTAAAACTAGTGCTGTTGTTAGAAAAAAGTGATACTGAAACTAGACAACAGGTTACAGAGGCAGCTGCACAATGAGTATTCAATTTATAAAACATTACGTGAACCAGAAGTCTAACAAAGGTCAACAAATTGCAAGCTCCAAATCACTGAATATTAGATTGAATGTACTTTTGTGCCCAAAGTAGAAAAAACAGCAGATAAGCAAAATATGGCATTAAAAAAACTGGATCAGCTGTTTTACTAGCAAGACATCCATGAATACTAGATCTGATAGGGTGTTTGATTTTGTTTTAGAAACGTGCATCGTATGAAACCAATTGAAACCACAACCATGTACTATCATTACTAATTACTAACAAATCAGAAGATCTGGGCACCAGCTCACTTTCCCCATAGAATGACTTAGGGCCTGGTTCTCATTTACACTGATGCTATTTTTCACTGCTCTTAGCAGTGTCCAAGAGGCCTGAATGTGCAAATAAATTACAGTTCTACTCACTTTAAAATCTCCTTACAGTACCAGAGTGGTGGAAAATGGCCTTAGTGTAGATGAAAATCAGCCCTTTAATCTTTTTTATTAATGTACAGAAGGGCAAACAATAGTTCTTTTCACTTGGCGCAAAAGCAAGGTCACCAGAGAGACAACCAAGGATGTTGAAGGCATGAGGGTTACTATCGACTTTCAGGGAGAGCGGTCAGTGACCAGACCTTAAGTTTGTGCAACCTCATAAAAGGAACCAGGGAGAGAGTTTCTTTCTCTAATATCATGTTCTTGTTTCGGATGAATGAGCACAACCATTTTCCTGCTATTTCTATTTCCTATCTAGGGAGCCAGGGAGCAGGGATTAATTAGATATGAGGAATGTTGGAAGTAGGGACTAAAAAAAAAAAAATTTTTTTTTTAATTAACTGAATTAATCGCCAAAATAACTTTGGGTTCAGGCTGGTTCTTATTTAACCTATGCTAGTTCAGGCACCCCACACATTTTGTGCAAATTTATTAATAACTTGCAAATAGATGGAAGCTGCCACTGCCTTTCATGTGTTCTAAATAGACACAAGGATGATCTTAGCATTAGGATGGTGGTTTGGGACTTGAGAGTCCTACCGTCAATTCCTAGCTCTGCTACAGACTCTGTGTAACCTGGGGCAAATAATGCAACATTCTGGATCTCCGGTACCCCTTTGTAAACTGGGAATATTAACCAGGGCTGTTGAGATGCTAAATCCATTACTGACAGAGAGAGGCACAGACAGGATGGTGATGGGGTCACAGAAGGACCTAAGGTAGGTAGGTATACTAGTTAACAAATAAATGTTTAAGGAGGTCTGAAGAGTACTCAACTGCCTGATAATGAGTTTGCACACTAATGGGCAGATTAGCTCAAATGACTACATTTCAGTTGGTTTGTGCTATTTGTGGCAGAGGGATTAACCTTTCCATTCTTACAGAAATACTTTTATCTGCTGGGAACAAGCTGCTATTGGCTCATTCTCTTGCCACTGTCTGCACAGGTTGAGCCTTGAAAGGAACCTACAGGGAGTAGGTTCAGAGACGGGCTACTAGGATGATCTGAGAAATGGAAAACCTGTCTTATGAAAGGAGACTCAAAGAGCTGGTTGTTTAACCTAACCAAAAGAGGTGGGAGGGGGATAAATGATTGCTCTTTATAAATATATCAGAGGATAAAATATTAGGAGAGAGAGGAATTATTTAAGCTTAAGTACCAATGTGGACACAATGAACAAAGGATATTAAACTGGACACTAGGAAATTTAGGACTTTGAAATTAGACAAAGGTCTAACCATGAGAGGAGTGAGTTCTGGAACAGCCTCCAAGGGAGTAGATGAGACAAAAGACATATCTGGCTAAGGACTAAGCTTGATAAAGTTTTTATGGAAGGGGATAGTTATGATGGGATAGCCTAATTTTGGCAATTAATTTGGCATTGATCTTTGATTATCAGCAGGTAAGTATGCCCAGTGGTCGTGGATGAGATGTTATATTGGTGGATCTGAGTTACTACAGAGATCTTTCTTGGGTTTGCCTGGCTGGTGAGTCTTGCCCACATGCTCAGTTAAACTGATTTGACCATATTTGGGGTCAGGAAGAAATTTTCCTCCAGGCAAGGCAGAGCCCTGGAGGTTTTGCCTTCCGGCAGTCGTTGGGCACGGGTCACTTGCTGGAGGGATTTCTCTGCAGTTGAGGCGGGCTTTTCAAACCACAATGGACTTCTCAGTAACTCATCTATAGGTTAGGGGGTTGTTATTGGATGGGAGATTCTGTGGCCTGCATTGTGCAGGAGGTCAGACTAGATGATCATAATGGTCCCTTCTGACCTTAAAGTCTATGAGTCTATAAATCCATCCCAAATCTCTGCACAGACCGTTCTGAGGCAGGTGCTGCCACAGATGCACCTTCCCACCTCTACCCTCCAGAGTCTCTTCCAAGCAGTGCTTCAGAGCATGGGCTTTCATAGGTTGCAAAGGGCATAATGTCAGGGAGATGGCTCTTTTCCACTAGAGTGTGAGCAGAGAGAGACCCTCCTGCAGACATTTTTCTCCACGTGCACGTGCAGTCCCTTTGAACTTCTAACTTTTTTCTGAAATGTATATCGTTACTGATACAAAACCAGTGGTCCAGCCATATGAACAGATAGTAATTGGGCATTTTTATATGTGATATAGTTTGCAGTTAGGTAGTTTTTCTTTTGCTTTAGGAAAGTGGTAAATAGTCAGTAACTTATGTACAGCTAAAGTATATTAATAAAAATAGAACCTTAACAGAAGGTGAACATGTGAGTGCAACTTTTGAAGTTTGGCGAGGCACATGGGCCAGACTCACTACTCCTATACACCAGTTTTATGATGATATAACTCCATTGACATCAACTGAGTTACTTCTATATAAAATGGGTGTAATAGAATGAAGGATCAGGCCCACTGGGCTTAATTCATTCCTGATGTGATTCACACCAGGGATGAATTTGGCCTGTTATCCACTTGGCTACACACTGTTTGGTTAAAGTTTGGGATTTTACGATGTAAAATTAGCAGCTCCCCTACTGCTTGCTGAATCCACTAGAAACATAATGAGAACTGTAAGAAGGGGGAAAAAATGTGTGTGAACATAAGAATGGCCATACTGTGTCAGACCAATGGTCCATCTAGTCCAGTATCTGTCTTCCAACAGTGGCCTATGCCAGGTGCTTCAGAGGGAATGAACAGAACAAGTAATCATCAAGTGTGTGCATGTTTCAATCAAATACATGGCTTGCAGAGTTCCAAAGAGACCTTTTTCCTAGTTGGTACCAAGATTTAAAGAGATACTAAATTTCCTGGGAACTGCTTAAATATTTTTGATGATGCAAACAATTAAGGGTGAAACTCTGCCTTTGCTTCTCACTCTTTGAACAGAGTGAAAAGAGTGATGATAGCCAATTCTGTGTACCGAATGCTACAATGGTGCTAGGGAACTTTGGGCAGCATGCTCAGCAATGTACAATCGTGCACATAACAATCTGTTTGGTTCCACTTCATTTCTGGGTTCAGTGTAAGATGTTGGTTTTAACCTATAAAGCTTTGGGTCATAGCAATTTAGAGCTTGTTTACCTAGTTACTGGGAGCAAAATAACTAAATTGGTAGTAATTTGTACCTTTAGTTATTTCAGCGCAAGTCTGTATGTGGACATTGTTACTTAGAAATAAAAGCTCTCCATTTCAATATCACTTAAATCAATTGTGTACTAACTTAAATTATATCAAAATACAGCTCTCTTGTTCGGAAATAAATATCCACACACAATCTGGCCCAAAATGAGCCTTAAGTAAATCTGGACATGCACCATGGTCCAATTGGATTAAAAAAGCAGCTCTTCAAGCTGATCAAATGCAGTCCCCGAAAAAGCTAGTATGACCAGATAGGCTAGTTCACTCTGCACAAGAGCCACAAGAAGTCAATACTAATGCTGAGCATTTTTATAGCACTTCCTGTATTTAAAGCACTGTACAGATATATTAAGTGAAATGTTTATAACATTTTTGCAAGGTAGTTGGGTGTGATGAGTGCCCACTCCACTCAAGACCTGAGGGGGTTAAGGTGACTAAGTAGGCCAATTAACTGCCCAGACTGCACCTGGAGGAGGAACCAGGGAGCAGGGATTAATTAGACATGAGGCTTTCCTAGACAGGAACAGGAAGGGGCTGTATAAAGCCTTGCTGAGAGCAACTGGGGGCTGCAGGGAAGTAGCCTGCAGTTGCTCCCTGGAGAAGGGAGGTGGTTTTGAGACTATAGAGCAAGGGTTGGCAACCTTTCAGCAGTGGTGTGATGAGTCTTCATGTATACACTCTAACATAAGGCTTCGCGTGCCGGTAATACATTTTTTAGAAGGTCTCTCCATAAGTCTATAATATATATCTAAACTACTGTTATATGTAAAGTAAACAAGGTTTTCAAAATGTTTCAGAAGCTTTATTTAATATTAAATTAAAATGCAGATCTTATTAGTTTAGTGTGATCTTTGCCTTTGCTTTTCCTTGCTGAGTTTTCCAGTGTCTGGTGGCATGTACTTGGATACTTTAAGCTGAACACAGGCTTCTGAGTGATCAGTTGTTAACCAGCTGGAACTCCAGATCGGCAGCTGAGGTGAGAGGAGCTGGCAGCTGGTAGGGCTGAGCAGGGCTGGAGGCCTGGACCCTGCCTGGCAGGGGCCTGTGCTGGAACTCCAACCAGAAGCAAGGTGAGTGGGGCTGCGGTGGGGACCCCGGTTGGCAAGGGCCCAGCAGTCAGAACCCCAGAGTGGCAGTGGGCTGAGCGGGTCAGCCCGCCTAGCTCTGGGGTTTTGGCGGTGGTGGGGTGAGCATCTCAGCCCACCCTGCTCTGGCGTTTCGGCTGCTGGCTCCTGCCAACTGGGGTCTCAGCCCACTGCCAGCCTGAGTGGGACCGGTGGCGGGACCCCAGCTGGCAAGGGGCCAGCAGCAGGAACCCCAGAGCGGCGTTGGGCGGGCTGAACTACTCAGCTGCCGTCGCTCTGGGGTTCCCGCTGCTGGCCCCTTGCCAGCTGGGGTCTCAGCCCACTGCCAGTCTGGTGTTCTAGGCCAGCAGCAGGTGCTGAGTGGAACCAGCAGCGGGACCCCCTGCTGGCAAGGGGCCAGCAGTGGGAACCCCAGTGGCATCGGGCTGAGCAGCTCAGCCCGCCCTGCGTGCCATCAAAATTGGTTCGCGTGCCACCTTTGGCATGCATGCCGCAGGTTGCTGACCCTTGCTATAGAGTATAATCTACAGTCCCTCTCTTGAAGGAGAGAGTTTGTGCTGGCAATCCTGGAAAGGGAGGAAACCAGAAAGATAAGAGAGGCTCAGGGGAAGAGTAGCAGTGCATAGGATAGTGTGGACATTGGCTGTTGATGAGAGGACCCCTGAGTGAGGCCCAGGTTCCCCTACCAGCCAGGGGGGCAGTGGCACAGACCATCCAGTGAAGAGTGGACTGCCTGGAACAGTTTGCCCTGAAAGACTTTGATACCCAGGAAGGGGGGTGAACCCTAGTGACCTGGCTAGATGACCAAGTCATGAAGAGAAAGCTGCAGCTCCTGGACTGAAAGGGGCCACAGGGTGTGAGAGTATGATAGGTGGAGAGACCACCAGAGGGGGGAGCACCAGCAGCTGGAAAGATCTAATCCCCAGAGTGGCCAGGAGGAGGCACCCCTAGTGGTGAGCAAATCCTGTGACAATGGGCAAGTGTCATTATTCCCAATTTACAGAAGGGGAAATTCAGACACTAAAGTGAAATGACTTGTTCAGGGCCATACAGTAAACCAGTGGTAGGATTAGAACTCAAGACCCACTTGGCCTGTGCCCACTCACCATGCTGCTCTCCATCACCTGTGACTGGCAATCACAGAGTTTCAACTATTTTATTTTAACAAAGGCTACAAAATATCATAAATTAATCAAGTATATTTGCTCTGCAGCACATCTTATTTCCTTGTAGTTCTAGTTCCTCTTTTTTTCAGCTTTGTGAGTAGATCCATATTTGAAATCTGTAATTGTTCCTTGCTTGACTATTTTTTCTAACAAGTTAATAGTATTATAATTTACCTAAACTAAATCCTGCAGTGAAAATCCTGCAGTAATGTAGATTACATTCATTTGTTACAAACTATTGCTCCCATTACTGCACAAATCCTTCAGTAATCTTAGTTGTTTATTGTTAATAAGATATTACTACATTAAGAAAGCTATTCATTTACATTTTTACATTTGCCACAAAAAATGATTAATTGGTATTAGAGACAGTGAATCAACATCATCTAACATAATTCAGTGTTTCCTGAGAGTCTCATGTTAAGTAATTTTCACTTCACTACCAAAATTTTAGACTCCTTTTGGGGCTTGTTCTGTCATTAATTCACACAGCTAACTACTTTTTATTGTTAACAAGCGTTGCACCTGCAGATTAATAGCTAACATCCCTCTCAATGTTTTTGACTGGTAATTGCTATATTTATATTGTTTAAAAGGTCTGTATTTTATATATTAAATGGTCCATTTTCTACTCTATAAAACATATCAGACAGAATAAACATGCCAGTATCATGTCTTTGTACCTCACGTTGGCCTTCCACTTCTGCCAGTACCCCAAAACACCCAGTCAATTATCAACCCACCCTGTAATGATGTTGATGTGTATATTTCTTGCATAGGCGGACATTTTCACCAGGGCTAATCATGTCTCATTGGCTCTTCCTCAGGGCTGACATAGGTGCTTCATGTGCAGATAATCAGAAAAGTTAATACAACTCCTTGGTGTATTAACTTTTCCGCAGATGCATTTGATGGTGCATGGGGGCTTTTGCAGGCATAGGGAAGTGCTTGGAAGTATGGCTTCAAAGAAGGTAGGCTGCCAGAAAACCACTGAGAGCTAGAACTGTATCAGATATTGAGGGCATCCAGGCAGATAACCTTGGCTGACTAAGTAGGGTGACCATATTTCCCTATGCTGAATACAGGACACCTGGTAAAATTACTTGTATTCAAGTGAGTTCAATGGCAATCAATCATACAAATGTTCAAATTAACATCAAGTTGACTGAGCCCCCATTAAAAAAAATATTGCATACTTGGATTCTTTTTATTTACTTTCCTATCTTTAAGGTTTTAGGGTTCACACGAGGAGGGGTGAAACACACACTCCCATACACCTCTGTACACAGAGGATGTGACGGACCAACTTGACTCTCCCTGCCCAATGCTCTCTGCCCTCCATGCCTGGCTGGGCCCCTGGGATGGACCTGCTTCTCCTGGTACCTGGCACCACATCTTCCTGAGGCAACACATGGGAAGGTATACAGGGTCACATGCCCCCCCCCCTCCAGATTTCTGCCAGGGCTCACACCAGAATGTGGCCGGCAGCAGCCTTTCTGCACTGGGTGGGAGGGAAGGGATGAGAGCTTCTTCCAGCCACAGGGGAGAAAGATGGGGGAAGGAATGACCTGACTTGCCTTTGCAGAGCTCATCTTGTCCCTCTCTCTGCCCCGTGTGGCTGGAAGCAGCATGTCCCTTCCTGCCCACACAGTGTCAAAAGGCAGCTAACACCTCCAGGCTGCTGCTAGCCACCAATATAACCCAGCTGCTTCCTGTCCCTTGGCTACAGTGTGGGCAGGAAGAGGTTAAGCTCTAAGGTTGCACTGTGCACCAGGGCCCAGGGAACCTGACTACAGAGTCTTCAGTGACACCAGCCAGAGAGGTGGCTTAGCAGATGAGGGTACCTAAGGGACAGAGTAGCCCTGTGCTCCCTGGGGGCAGGATCCAGATGAGGGGCGGGCGAAGAGGATGCTGAGCCCCTGCCCCGGGGGTTGCTGTACAGCCTGCAGGTTCAGGACATGAACAGACTGGAAATTGCTTCCCCCCGGCCCACCTGCCACTCAGAGCTTAGCTTCCCTGTACCAGCATTGTGCAGGGATTGGGCACATGCAAGGCTTGGCTCCTCCTGGCCAATGTCCTGGGCTGGAGGGTGTTGGGCTTTCCCAGGGCGCTGGCCCAGCCAGAGGCAGTGGGGGAAGGAAGGAGCCTGCCAGCCAGGCTGTTGGTGAGCTGAGCACTCCAGCCAGGGCCTGGTTCTCTGCACAGTGCTTGGAGTGGGATGCGCTCCACTGGGGGAGATATGGAGGAGCAGTGGGGCAGGGGTGTGTATGAAAAGGCAAAGCAGGGAGAGGACCACCAGAGGGGGAGCACATAAAGGGTCAATGGGTGGGCAGCAGAGGAAACACAAAACTGGCCGCCCTCTGGCGCCTGACCGGCCACTGCAGCTTGCAGTACACACCCAGTGCTGGACAGAAACAGGACTGGGGGGGTGAGGCCCTGCAGGCCGAGAGCTGGCACACAGCGGGGGGCTGCACTGGCAGACCAGCAGAAGGAGAAGCTGGCCCCATGCATTGCATCTTCACCCTAGCCTTGCACACCGATACCCACTGTCGGCCTCTGGACCCTCCTACTCACCACTGATGGGCAGGTGGCTGGTGAGCAGGGATCCAGCCAGAAGCAGGACCCTCTAGAACTGATGGGGAGAGAAGATAGAAAATATGGGACAATTTGCCCATTTTTTAAAAAAAAGTCAGAACACCTGCAGGAAGTCTTAAATATGGAACTGTCCCTTTAAAAATAAGGGGATGTCTGGTCATCCTATGACTAAGTATATCTTGGTATAACAGGTTTGGGGGTGCTTTTCCATGGGTATGGAGAGGGTGAAAGTGTCCTTGCATACGTCATGTCATCTTTTGTCTGTAGAGTCCATCATTTAGGCCCCAGTCCTGTAAGCAGATGCATTAGTTGAGCCCAGGTGATGACCCGTTGAACGGGACTTTGTGTAGCTGCATGTTTCTGTGCTAGCACATCTACATCATGGAATGGAGTTCTAGACTTCGAGCTTTTCAGAAATGAGATATTAAAATTGTTTGTTGGAAGATGCTATTACATTTGTGGGTGCTATAAAATGCTGAGATAAGGAAAAATACACATTACTCAAATGCACACAGGACAAAGGTGTGATTGGCTTGTTTCTGTCTGTCCGCTGATCTGGGGGTTAAATCCTTTATAATATGTCCACCAAGTTCACTATTAAAACAGAACCTATTATCAGCAATCAAGCATCAGGACAATGTTGTGCTAGACCAGGGGTTGGCAACCTCTGGCATGCGGCTCGCCAGGGTAAGCACCCTGACAGACCGGGCCAGTTTGTTTACCTGCTGCGTCAGCAGGTTCGGCAGATTGCAGCTCCCAATGGCCGCGGTTCGCCGTCCCAGGCCAATGGGGGTGGTGGGAAGCCATGGCCAGTACATCCCTCACACGCGCTGCTTCCCATCACCCCCATTGGCCTGGGACGGCGAACCACAGCCATTGGGAGCTGTAATCCGCCAAACCTGCCGATGCGGCAGGTAAACAAATTGGCCCGGCCCGCCAGGGTGCTTACCTTGGCGAGCCGCATGCCAGAGATCGCCAACCCCTGAGCTAGACATTGTACAAACAAGTAACTAAGAAGATAGTCCCTTCTCTAGAGAGCTTTCAGTCTAGTGTTCAAGTTCTTTTTTTTTTCCTCTGTGAACTACTAGATTGTGTAATAAGAACAAAAAATTAACCACCTGTATAACATTGGAAGGAAAGGGATCCATTAATCTAAAACTTTTTTGGTACGTTACTTGAAAACAGTGCATTCTGCACTTTGTGTGAACAAATTCTATGTAAAAGCTGTGTAAATGATGTGTAACACTTTTATGAATCAGCTCCCTAATAGCAAATAAGCTCTTTTGACACTGAATAATGGTGTTTAATGACAAAAAGAAACTGTACACTCTGCAAATGTGGAAGAATGGCCAGATGGTAAACTACAATGTGTGTTTTATCAGCAGCCTGTCATTCTTTGACTGGAAGCCAATAAAAAGTATTCAGATTATTCTAGGTATTATGGGGAAAAGAAAGGCAGAATGCCAGTGAAAGAGTCCCAGGGAAGGCATCATACTAGCTGTGAAAGAGACAATGACAAGACTACAAGGAGTCAGATATAGCAGCAAAGTGACTCTCTGCTAGGTTTTTTTTTTAAAAAGGCTTTTATGTGGTGTTGGACCACGTTAATGTGTGGGTATGCAGATAGACAGGGCCCTAACAGAGTGGCTTTCAATCTTTCCAGACTACTGTACCCCTTTCAGGAGTCTGATTTGTCCTGCATACCTCCAATTTCATCTCACTTAAAAATACTTGCTTATAAAATCAGACATAAAAATACAAATGTGTCTCACCACCCTGTTACTGAAAAAATTGCTTATTTTCTTATTTTTACTATATAATGATAAAATCATTTGGAATATAAGCATTGTACTTACATTTCAATGTATAGTATATAGAGCAGTATAAACAAGTCATTGTCTGTATGAAATTTTACTTTGTACTGAATTCATTCATGGCTTTTATATAGCCTGTTGTAAAACTAGGTAAATATCTAGATGAGTTGGTGTACCCCCTGGAAGACCTCTGAGTACCCCCAGGGGTACACGTATCTCTGGTTCAAAACCACAGCCCTAATATATTCAACATAGTTTACGTACTATACATGGATTATCAGGTTTTAGATAATCCTCTGATATTTCAGCCACATATTTCCACGTATATGCAGCATCAATTTACAGTATGGAAAAATATAACTTGGAATAGAGTAGGTCATTTAAAACAAATTATGACATTCTCATAACTTTTTTCTTTGATGGAATATTATGAATTGTAATAGACATACTTCACATGACATAATTGATACAACACAAACTAAGAGGCTGGTTAAAGCTCATTGACGTTGATGAGCATCTCTGTTAACTGCAATAGGCTTTGGGTCAAACCATAAGAGAGAGGTAATAAAGGTTAGGTCTATAGTAATTCCTAGGAGGAATGGCAAATGACAGGGCAAGGACAGACTGATTTAAGTGTCCAAATGTTCTAAGAAAGTTGGTCTATGGACAGCTGGAGAAAGCTTAAATCTATATGTAGAGGACACACCGCCCACAAAGTTCAGGTAAACAAAAGAAAAAAATCGTAGTGCGGATAGACTTTGTTTTTAATTGTTTCATGGTTTATCTACTGTTTTATGGGGAGGATAACCAGATAAATGACTTTAATAACTGTTTCCTAAAGCTAAACAGATTAAATATGAACAAACAGCTGATATGTTACTGTCAAAAAATTTAAAAAACTTCTTAGCTAGAGTTATCAGATTCTCATCTGATATAAATCAGCATAGCTCCATTAACTTTAGTGGAGCCACGTCAGTACACACTAATGTATTGGACAAAAGGATACAGTATAAAATTACTTTGTGGCGAAAAAGGAGGTAACATCTTTCTCCTTCCGCAAAAAGAAAATGACAAATATACAAATCAAAGACGTACCTCCTATATAGATACCTGGTTATCATCAATGCACAGAAGGATAATCCCATTGGAAGCAGCTTCATTTTGCCCTTAAATAAGGTGTGTATGTGTATATATAGGTAACTGATTCCCAATAATTCTCATTTCTTGGGCACTCTATGCCCAAAGACCTTTGGACACATTATGAAATGCAACAAATACACATATTAAACAAAACAAAAAACTAAGATGGCCTAATAAGACAACCAAAACCAGCCCAGAGAAAATTTGACCTAAAAATTAAAATATTTCATGCAATCCCTTTCAAATAAATCAAAAAAGGAAATAGTAAGTGGTAAATTACACTTTTAAAATCACACTTTTCAGTGGGGCCAACTCTGATAGTGTTGTTTATGAAATTTGTCCTAATAGCTCTGGTTTCTAGAACTGTGCAAATAAGTGATTTAAAAAAAAAAAAAAAAAAGTTTACTGGCCATACTGGAAAGCCCCAAAAAAAAAAAAAAAAGGCATTTTTATGTTTTTACCCAAAATGAAACTTTTCTCCAGCGGTCTACATATCACTAAGTTTTTGAGCTGTTTTAACCTTTTTTAAAAACCTTAATACACTTGATGTACAATTCAAATTTTTAAGGGTAAAATGAAGCAGTTTTGACAGAATTTTCAGTTAGCCCTACACAGAAGAATAGAGGTACACTGGCAGACTGACTAAGGAATCATGAGTTCCGTGATTTAGAAAAACATTCTAATCTACTGTAATTAAACCCCACTTCATGAGAAATTGTTTCTGTTGTTGCATGTAATTATTTTACTTCACTGTGTCTGATTACAATAAATTAAACAGGAAAGAGGAATTTCTATTAAACTGTACATTAATATTGAAAAATAAGTGGTGTGCCTGTAAGTGTAGTGAGACAGATAGAGTCTTGTATAAGATATAAGATGCTGAGAAACCTTTGTCACACAATACATCATCACTGGTGATCTAGCGTGTATGAGATCTTTACCTGAAGCATGTTTTTGCCTTTTTTTAGGTCTTCTATGTTCCTTCCTCAGCAATTCTTAGCTGAAACATCAGGAGGCAAAAGGTTGTTAGTGGAAGGCCAAAGGGGACTTTTCTCATGTGGCACATTGTTTGTCAAGTAACCACAGCAGACTTTTTCTTTTAAATAAAAAGTGAAATTGTGTGTCACGCTGGATTTCACAATTTTCAACTTTTGATTATTAGACTAGAAAGGGAAGGCTGAAAATTATGCAGTAACAGCCATCATCCATTTTGAAGTTACAGTGATGAATACTGTGGGCAATAGAGTAGTTCAGCTGCATAAACCAAAAGCCCAATATTTCAGAAACTCAGTATTTTAAAGGTTTTTAAATCAAGGCTTAAAATATTCTGTTTCTTCGATTTGGGACACACACACACACACACACCTCATATATAGAAGCTCCGTCACTGAAAACCTCTAAGAAAGAGGCATTCTAAACTTAAGAAGTATATAAATAGCAAACAACAATATGTAACTGCTATGTATGTATAAAGTATGTCAGAATTTTTCATCTCTTGAAAAAGTTTCCACTGCAAGAAACTCTTGGCTAACATTCCTGATTTATTTATGCCTTCTTAAGGGATGAAAAATTACAAATGTGTGATCACAATCATTCACTTTTACAAAAGAATTTCCCTCATTTCTTATAGCAGTGACAACAAAATGGCTCTGAAGCTGCACAACTAGATGATTCCGTTTGCCAAGTTCATGCCTCTTAACCCCAGAGCTCCAGGGTCTGTTCTCTTATGTGGGCTTTGCTCCATGCCCAGGGTCCTACCCTTATTCCATAGATTAATTGCATGCTCCCCAGATGTTTTCAGATTAACAAATTGGTCACTACTAACAGCTCTTAAGACATTAAAAACATCTGCCAGAATCTACGGGGCTTTCAGAAGTATTTAACGAATGTATATTTCCATGCAGTTACTGTGATCTTTGTTCAAATGTAACTTTACATTGAAAATACCCTTGTTAAGTGCCCTGGACAGAAGGTATTAGTGGATTTCTCTTGCAATTGCTTGTTAAATGAGATTTCTTTGGTTCCATTGGCCCATACAAAATCCTTCACTTAGGTTTTCAGGACACCTGTCATTTTAAATCGACGGTTTTGCAGTTCAGTGCATATGTGCAAAGACATGGTTATGTAAAATTTGTGGCTTCACGTATGACAGCTGCTGGGTGTTGTGTACCACACAATGCTATTGAATGCAAAGCACTGTGGGACACTTAGCTTACCTATCAGGGAGTGAGTAACCAGGGGAAAAAAGCAAAGTATGGCCAGAAGATCTGGAAGATCTGGGAAAACTCAGGCCTTACATAAAATTTCATTAGATGAAATAAAGTATGTTTATATCTACATACACAGAAATAAGTGCCAGTGCTCCAGAGCTGCCTATCACCCTATAGCAAGCCTTCAAAATTTTCCTAAATCTACCTCTACTTTTGAGAAGTTCATCTTCTAAAGGGGCACAATAGTTCTGTCAGGCACACACATATCAATATTAGATTACTGAAGTTAAATCCATACACACGATAATACATTGGCATAAGGAGATAAATTATGGTTGCACCAGGAAAGCAATAACACTGAATTTCCTAATATTTAGACGTTTAAAATCTCAACCCACACATTGTTAATGTAGTTTTTGTTTTCTTAAAAATTATTTTGCTTGTGAAAAGTGGTGAATCAAGAACCTGGGACACTGCAGATCACAGAATCAGTTTTTGATTTTAACCTTTAAACTGCACCAGCAAAAGGAATTTCAGGGAGGAATGTAATGTTGGAGACAGATGTACATATATTATTGAAAAATATTAACACACATAACTTATCTTTCCAATGTCCAGTGCCACCCACACCATGTTTTAAAGTTTACAATGTAATGTGGAGTCTTGTGTAGGAAACCCTTCTATCTTGAGCCTCCACTCCAGGCTTGGGTCTCCTCAGAGCTGTTTCCCACCAAGTCAGCCTTAAGGCTTCATGTTTTCTCATGGAGAGGCTCCCAGGGGCTCTGTTCTATGAAGCAGTGACTTTGAAAGAGAATTGGGGGTGGGTGGGAGGATATAGTGGATAATCAGCTGAACATGATTATCCACTACAGCGCAATGCTATAGCCTAAAAAGCCAATGAAATTTTTGGATGCATTAACATGGGAATTTCAAATAATAGAATCATAGACTCATAGACTTTAAGGTCACAAGGGACCATTATGATCATCTAGTCTGACCTCCTGCACAATGCAGGCCACAGAATCTCACCCACCCACTCCTGTATCAAACCTGTGTCTGAGCCACTGAAGTCCTCAAACCATGGTTTAAAGACTTCAAAGTGCAGAGAATCCTCCAGCAAGTGACCCGTGCCCCATGCTGCAGAGGAAGGCGAAAAACCCCCAGGGCTTCTGCCAATCTGCCCTGGAGGAAAATTCCTTCCCAACCCCAAATACGGTGATTAACTAAACCCTGAGCATGTGGCCAAGACTCATCAGCCAGACACCCAGGAAAGAATTCTCTGTAGTAACTCAGACCCCACCCCATCTAACATCCCATCACAAGCCAGTGGGCATATTTACCGCTAATAGTCAAAGACGAATTAATTATACCATCCCCTCTATAAACTTATCAAGCTTAGTCTTTAAGCCAGATATGTCTTTTGCCCCCACTACTCCCCTTGGAAGGCTGTTCCAGAACTTCACTCCTCTGATGATTAGAAACCTAATTTCATCTAATTTCAAGTCAAATAGGTTATTTTACCTCTCTTTTTGGCACTGGTGTGACTGCTGCTGGAATACTGTGTCCAGTTCTGATGTCAACAATTCAAATAAGATGTTGATAAATTGGAAACGGTTTACAGAAGAGCCACACGAATGTTCAAAAGTTTAGAAAACATGCTCTATGGTGATAAACTCAAGGAGCTCAGTGTCTTTAGCTTAACAAAGAGATGGTAAAGGAGTGACTTGATCACTGCGCGTACTTACCTACATGGGGAACAAATATTTGATAATGGACTCTTCAGGCTATAAGAGAAAGATATAACAAGATGCAATGGGCAGAGGCTGAAGCCACATGAATTTAGACAGGAAATAAGGTGTAAATATTTAACAGTTTATCAAGGGTCATGGAGGATTCTCCATCACTGCAAATTTTAAAACAAGATCAGATTTTTTTAAAAAAAGATATGCTCTAGTTCGAAAGAAATTATTTTGGGGAAACTCTATGGCCTATGTTATACAGGAGATCATCCTAGATGATCACAATGGTCCCATCTGGCCTTGGAACCTACGCATCCAAGTGTCATGACCTTTGTGGAAAACCAAAGCCAGTCGGAGATGTTTTTTGAGCCTCTTCCAAGTCCAAGATCACTCCGGGACAAAAATAAAAAGATAAATAAGTTCTGAAGGAACTCAAATATGAAATTGCAGAGCTACTAACTGTAGTTTGTAACCTATAATTTAAATCAGCTTCTGTACCAAAGGACTGGAGAATAGCTAATGTGACGCCAATTTTTAAAAAGGGCTCCAGAAGTGATCCCAGCAATTACAGGCTGGTAAGACTGACTTCAGTACTGGGCAAACTGGTTGAAACTATAGTAAGGGACAGAATTGTCAGACATATAGATGAACATAATTTGTTGGAGACGAGTTAACAAGGTTTTTATAAAGGGAAATCATGCATCAGCAATCTACTAGAATTCTTAGAGGGGGTCAGCAAGCATGTGGATATGGTTAGAGCCAGTGGATATAGTGTACTTAAATTTTCAGAAAGCTTTTGACAAGGTCTCACACCAAAGGCTAGGAATAAATGGTCAGTTTTCAGAATAGAAAGAGGTAAATAGTGTTGTCCCCCAAGGGTCTGTACTGGGACTAGTCCTATTCAACATAATCATAAATGATCTGGAAAAAGGGGTAAACAGTGAGGTAACAAAATTTGCAGATAATACAAAATTACTCAAGATAGTTAAGTCCCAGGGAGGCTGCGAAGAGCTACAAAAGGATCTCTCAAAACTGGGTGACTGGGCAACAAAATGGCAGATAAAAATTAATGTTGATAAATGCAAAGTAATGCACATTGGAAAACATAATATCACCTATACATAGAGAATGATGGGATCTAAATTAGCTGTTACCATTCAAGAGAGAGATCGTGGAGTGATTATAGATAGTTCTCTGAAAACATCCACTCAATGTGTAGCAGCAGTCAAAAAAGCAAAAAGAATGTTGGGAATCATTAAGAAAGGGATAGATAATGAGACAGAATATATCATATTGCCTCTGTATAAATCCATGGTACGCCCACATCTTGAATACTGCGTGAAGATGTGCACTCCTTCTCATAACACAAAAACTGGGGGTCACCAAATAAAATTAATAGGCAATGGGTTTAAAACAAACAAAATGAAGTATTTCTTCACATAACACACAGTGAACCTGTGGAATGCTTTGCCAGCAGGTGTTGTGAAGGCCAAGACTATAACAGACTTTGAAAAAGAACTAGATAAGTTCATGGATGATAGGTCCATTAATTGCTATTATCCAAGATGGGCAGGGATGGTGACCCTAGCCTCTGTTTGCCAGAAGCTGAGAATGGGTGACAGGGAATGGATCACTTGATGATTACCTGTCCTGTTCATTCCCTCAGGGGCACCTGCCATGGGCCACTATCGGAAGACAGGCTACAGAGCTATAAGGACCTTTGGTCTTGCCCAGTATGGCCATTCTCATGTTTTATGTTAATGATCCTGAATTATGATAACACTGTATACTTCCCCTGAGGCCTTATCTCAAGCCCATAGAAGTTAATGGGAAGTCTCCCAATGACTTCAGTGCAGATTGGATCAGGCCCCTAGTGAGACAGCTGCTCAAAATCAGCATGAAAGCCACCTGGCATTTATGTTCTTTCTTAAAGTATAGTCTGTACAATAGTTATAAGTTGTATGCCAATCATTCAGCTTTTATTTCCAGTAGACTTGCACATTTCTGTATTAAGAAAAAATGATTTGGTTATGAAATGAGTTTATTTTATTCATTTATTAGTAAATGCTCCATTTACATCACAAGGCGAACTGCAATGAAACCTATATACCTTTCAGTTACCAAATACTGACAGAGCAACTTTCAGATCAGTGTACAAATCATATGACGATAAGTGGCTCTTAATATTCAGAAAGCATCCAACTAGCAGTTACATTTCATATTCTGTATTTTATCTTTAGTGATTATAGCCAAAGTCCCTGGAAAATTGCAGGCATGTTTTTTTTTTAAAAAAAAAAAATGACACATGCTGTTTCTCAAGTGCTTGAACTGAAGATAGCTTTGGGCCAGCCCCTTCTGCTCACAAGTTTCACCCTCGAAAGCCTGCTTTGCCTGCATTGCATTTGATGAAGTAAATCAGACACCCAAGAGACACAGGGGAACTAGGGCAGGCTTTTCAAATGCAACAAATAGAGCAAATGGAGTGGGGTCGCCCAGTGGCAATTTCCAGTGTCCTGAAGATGAGGGAGCAACACCTTCCAAACAGGCACAAGAGGCAAGGGGAGAAAAAAGAGCATTTTTATAAGTAGTAGTAAAAAGATTTTTTTTTTCAAACATGTTGCCATGGGAACCCCTCGCAGGGAAAATGAGGCCCTAGACCTGACAGTTTCTGGGTCTCCATTCAGGCACAGCCATGTTGTCAACATGTTCTGATTCATCCAACATTTTAGTTTTAAAATGAAGTAGATAAGAAGGGTTTGAGTCTTTTTTTTTGTTAATATATAGAGCCCTGGGAGGCCCAAAATGTCAACCTTCCCTATGGTGACTTCTGTTATCTTCACTTATTATTAGTAAGATTGTCAGGTGCTTTGAAATACGAGGAGGAGAAATCAGGAGAGGATGGAAAGGCACTCAGCAGTTCACTTTATATAACCATTCATTCCCTGCATACTAAAATTCACAGCCTAGTTTGATTTCTTAACACACAATATTAGACCCTGGTCTGATAGATGATAAACATATGACACTATGTTTCAGAGAATGTGGTCTTCTTTAGAAACAACCTGTACGTACTTTCTATAAGTAATGAAGGAAAATGCTTAACATTTTCCTCAGAGTTTTCTGCAGTCTTCCATTGGCCCCGAATATAATCCAGTCCAAATTGCAAGCAGCAGTTCGATTATTTGTGGTTCAGAAAGCATTCCCATCTTGCTATGTGAATTAAAGTGCATTCACAAGACTTAAAATTATTAATTCATAAGATCAATGGGAGATGGAGCCACTAGCCATTAATATTCGGCTAGTCATGCTTCAAAGTAAATTAAATACATAAAGCTGAAACTGCCTTGGTGGAAACTAGTAGAAAAGCATGACACTGACTGTGATAACTGGGATCAGCTACAGTTTTGGGGAACAGGCTACCTAAGTGGATTGTATGGCAAATGTGTTCTGGTAGTTTTATAAAAGACCTAACCAGTCTATCTCTTTGTTGCAGGCACATTGTTATCGGAAAGGCTAACCTGAAATGAATCTGTGTTCCTCTGAATTCCCTTTTAAATATAGTAGCATTTCCATTGAGAAGAGAGAGAGGTTTTTATCAAAGGCAATTTTACTAGGTAGGTTTTCATTGTTAACACTTTGCAGCATTAAGGAAGATATTGTCTATATCCTTAATGAATCTTAGGGTTTGATGGTGGATTTTCAAGACTCTGTTCTTCTACAATGTTTTGCCTGTTATATTTACTTCTAAAACTTCAAGACTTGAGAGGATAATAAGTGTTGATATCTTTTTCCCATTAGGTAT
Organism: Chelonoidis abingdonii; assembly: GCF_003597395.2. Taxonomy (NCBI): domain Eukaryota; kingdom Metazoa; phylum Chordata; order Testudines; family Testudinidae; genus Chelonoidis; species Chelonoidis abingdonii. The sequence goes on from NC_133773.1 coordinate 98,130,275, forward strand.
CATATTCAGTCATGAGGTAGACTTCCAAGAAATGGAAATAAATCAATGTTACATTTTACAAGGGGGAGGACACATTTCTGTCTTCAGTTAGAAACAGCCTAATGTTTATAATTACTTTTTCATTGCTGTGGTACTCACAAGCCATGTACCCAAGCTGTGTAATTAATTTTCTACGGGGAAAGCCAGTTCTTTCCAGCACAAAGTCCATTGCCAGTAACAGACACACTGAGAATCACTTGTATGGGAGGATTAATTTCACTATTTTGTCTGCAAGGAATGTATTTCTAGGCACTGATTGATTAATAATAATTAATGAGTTACAGCATGAAAAACACATGATAAATTACAAAAAAGTTGTTAATAGCTTGTGATATAGCTGGGCCCAGATCCACCCCTAAATCCTTGTGATGCAGTTGGCCCAAGATCCACCTCTAAATCCCTTCAGTAAATGTAAGCTGCTGATTCCTCAGCCACGTATGCAGCTCTTCAGAGCTCTTATAAAGCAGCTTTTATATTCACGCTAAAGCGTCGCTCCAGAGAACACAGGCTTCTTAACTCTGCTAAATAATCCTTTTTGTTTTGGTTTAAAATAACTTTTCTGGACAGGATCTGCTAGCCCAGAGCAGAGAATTCACTCTTTGACTAGAAGAGAATCAGTAAAGAACAGCATTTCTCTTGTTAGGAATCTTTTTTTTTTCATTCTCCTATTAGCACCTATCTGAAGATGGTTATAGGACCTAGTAAAGAAAATACAATAGGGTTTCCATTGTTCTGTTACGAGTCACGCAGCTGAAGGCTTGGGTTGCTTTAATCTCCTAAATACAATTTGCATACTTTGTAATGCCTGATTGCTATTATAAACTATCAATGCATTGTTAAGAAAAAAAGAAAGACTGAAAGATGCATTGTTTCAATGTTAATATTTTCAAAGATTGATTTCATGGCTGTTATCTTGCAGTACTGTAACTGCACAATTACAGTGGTCACCATCAAAAGGCCAACCGTAAACCACACAGTATACCATAGATATTGCCTATTCTAATTATAAAAAAATAATTGTAACATTTCTCAGTAGAATCTGAGCATAAACTGTTTGCATATTCTGTTCTATTTAATTGCCACTCCTTTATTAATCAGCATCAGCTAATCAGCCCAAAACGGGTGTCTCGAATCCCTTTGGCTTTTAGAAGGGTTGACAGACCTATACCAATAGAGCTGTACTCAATATTTCTGTTGTTAAGGTTATGAGTTAAATCCAAAACGAGAAAAGACCTATTTTCTGTGTCAGATATACACCGCTACGTCGATATAACGCCACCCGATATAACACGAATTTTGATATAATGCGATAAAGCAGTGCTCCAGGGGGGCAGGGCCGTGCATTCCAGTGGATCAAAGCAAGTTCAATATAACACGGTTTCACCTATAACGAGGTAAGATTTTTTGGCTCTCAAGGACAGTGTTATATCGAGGTAGAGGTGTATCTGAAAATCTTATGAAAACATTTGTTCCTAGGGCAAATCTTCTATCCTTGGTTGGAACTTTGCCAGAATGATTTGTAAGGGTTCAATGCTATTGTATCCACACTCTAGACCTGATTTAGTCTAAATCTAATTCCCAAGCCTAAACTAAATCTGTCCTTAATTCCTATTGCTACCACTTTGAACTCATTTGACATAATAATCTGTTCATACGTAACACATACTGTGACATGCTGTATGTAGCAGTGGTTGCTTCCAAGTCTTCCACATATGCTGCCAGAAAAGCCAGAGTTAACCAGCCTCATCTTTCCACAGAAAATGGCAATATTTAGGAAAATATTGCTAGCATGGCATTCACTTCTCTGAGCGGAGGGGAAAAGTAATAAATGGAGTTGCTTCTTAAAAAAGAAGCCTTAAGTTTTTTACAGGGGAAGGTCTGATTCATTTATGTGTTGCTATAGTAATTTGGACAAACATTTACTTTACCCCAATCTCTAGCAGCTGGTAGAGCTTTTAGCAGTGGATTTTACTTATTAAGAGAGAGTGCTTCTAAGTCTTTTGAGTAAAACCCAATGCTATACTGGATAAATACTGGCAGATTTTATTCCTGGTGGAAGGATGAACTTGATGGAAATGGTCTGTTAGGTCATCTGTAATTCTTCTGATTCTCTTCTCATTGCACTTCAAAGGGATTTATATATGTTATTCCCAACATATTTATATATAAATATACTACATACCTGATTGCCACCTCTTCAGTTGTTTTTATATATATCTATATAGATATCTTTTTTTTCAATAAGGTTCTGATACTTAAGTTTTAATATTAACTAACAAACCAATACAAACAAATGGAAAACATCGGATATAAAGAACATAAATGTACCTTTAGTGATCCAGCCAGAACATTTAGCCACAGATTTAGAATGACCATAGGCATGACAAAAGTAAGAACTTGAGAAAACTGGACATAACTTTTACTTGGAGTTTGTCAGTTCCTGCAACTCTGGACTGAGCCCCGAAGGGGTGCTACCCTGTGTGCTGCAACTAGGATGCTTCTGTTTGGTGTGATCTGGACAAGCAGTTTGCTTGGCCAATGATAAGCCAGGACTCCTCCACCTCAGTGGGAGGGACAGCCTGAGCTGGAGATTGGTTTAGTTTCAGTTCTGAGCTTTGAGTTTGAGAGCTAAGAGAAGCAGAATAGTTCAGGCAGTCTCGATTAATTCCCACTCCCCACTAAGGGAGTCTTTGACTTGCTATTGGATCTAGAGTATTGATCAGGCAGTGCCAGCCCTGCAGAGACCAGCCTCCACAGTGGCAGAGATCTGACCCACACTAGCTACTGAGAGCTAGCTGAGACCTCTACAGGACTCCAGGCCAGGGAACTAGAACTTGTCTCACCTGGAGGTGAAATACATTGCAAGAGGACCCTTTTTTTGGTTTTGTTTATGCTGGACAACATTCACAGCACTACAGCAGTCATCTGCAGACTCTTCCCCAGAGCACTACCTGCCTGTGAAGGTGCAAGGAAGGTAATTGGGAAGAGTTGTGAGCACTGGGAAGTGGGAAATTTGTTGATGTTAGTACTTATTAGTTAATCGGAACCCTTTCCTTCCACAGATCCTCTTTTCCTGCTTCCAGTAAAACCCCCTTTTGTTATGTTATTTTTTGGATGTGTCATTTCTTTGCTGGAATTTGTGTTAATGTACTTTCTTTTTTGTGACTGGGTTTTATTCTCCTTGCCAGCAGTGGCAGCATTATTCATTTTCCCAAGGGACAGCACCTCTTGTGTCTTGAACACTATGAGGAGTTACCTTAAGCAGCGGCACCAAGCATTAGAGAAAGATGTCAGGACCCTACTCATGTGAGGAGATGGGAGAAGCCACTTCATGTAGCAAGCATCCAGGAGAGGTTTGAGCCACACCTTTGGGAGAGGCAATAGAAGAAGGCACTGCTGGGATTTTAATGTATAAGGGTGTCAGTACACAATTTATTGCTCTGTTTCTGAGCAGTGCCTCCAGTGCCACCTAGTGGAGCAGTCCCTAATGTACAAGATGGGAAGCACTTTATTTTCTGACTGTAGCAAAGGGAAAGGTGTGGAGCCAGACAAATCCTTTATAGTAACAGGGATCCACTGTGAAAATACGTATGAACAGACAGTGATTGTCCTCAACATGGTGAAGGTCTGGGAAAAAGTCACAGTGAGAAGCATACTTATCAGGACCACAACCGGGAACCTCCATGCCCTGATCCTGTGCGGTACCAAAGGAGAGGCTACCATCTGAAGGACTGCCAGTTTAGGGGATAATGATTCAGGATGCAGGTCCAGCACCTACAGATTTTAATGCTAAACTATAGTATTTTCTGGTGTAGGAAGGAAACACCCTAAGGGATTTAAAAAAATTGATGTCAGAGGATGTTCCCTCTGTACTTACAGCTGATCATTAGTTCCAGCTACTAGTGAAGAAGTGTGGGACAAATTGTGAAGAAATGTGGCTCACCTGACAACTATGGCAGCAACTAAAAGACAGAGAACATTTTCAATGCAGTTACCCACTCCTTCAGGGGAGGAGCATTTTGAAAGTTTGATGGTCCAGGCCACCCAGATGATCCAGGTGCCAATACTCTGACAGAGAAAAGAGAGGATGGCAGAAAACCTAATTATTCTGCATATGATGCCATAAGGGTCCTCAGGATCACCAGTCCTGATACCATTGTACAATGTAACCTGGTTGCCCAAGCAAGCGCATATGGAACCACTGAGACTGGAGAAGGCCTGTACTACTGGTTCAGGAATCTTAAACATCAGGGTGAAAAAATGTCTGAGGTTGGAGAGGTTACTAATTCAAGTGACTCTGAAAAATGGTATCTATCTGGAGAGAGAAAGCCGTGCATACCTGACATGCCGAGGGGCGCCCTCTATGATGGTGTGTTGCTCCTCAGCTTATGCTTGAGAGAGAGGCTGGAGGATCCACCCTATTAAAGAAAGTCAGAGAGGAAGAAAATAGGGAGACAGTGACAAAGGCCGTCTTGGCTCCCATATCATAGGCCAAAGCAGCAGCCACTACCAGTAGTCAGGAAGAAACAATAACCACCACAGAAAAGGGTGTGTGAAAGCAGTTGAAGGACTTGAGACAGGTGGCTACTCTAAAGGTAGCACATGCAGGAGGAAGGGAGAAAAGCAGTCTACTGTAACACCTTCAAATCAGGACAGATGGAGACCATGTCATCCTGTGGGCCAAAATCCTTTGATCTGTTTCAGTTGTGGGGAAGCTGGGGATAATACTTATCTAAAAGGCCTGGTAAGCCCTGCTTTTGAATTTTCATTGAAGGTAGAAGCCATTATCTTCAACAACCTGTATGACTATTTATTGGGAAACTTGCCACTGCAGGGGTTAGCAGTATAGAAACTAAATGACTACGGCATGATCTACACTACACGTTTAAATCGATTTAAACAGCGTTAAATCGATTTAACGCTGTACCCGTCCACACTACAACCCTCTTTATATCAATATAAAGAGCACTTTATATCGGTTTCTGTACTCCTCCCAGACGAGAGGAGTAGCGCTAAAATCGATATAAACATATCGGATTAGGGTTAGTGTGGACGGAAATCGACGTTATTGGCCTCCGGGCGGTATCTCACAGTGCACCACTGACCGCTCTGGACAGCAATCTGAACTCGATGCAGCGGGCAGGTAAACAGGAAAAGCCCCGCGACTTTTGAATTACATTTCCTGTTTGCCAGCGTGGAGCTCTGATCAGCACGGATGGCGATGCAGTCCAATACAAAAAGAGCTCCAGCATGGACCGTATGGAGATACTGGATCTGATCGCTGTAGGGGAGACAAATCTGTTCTATCAAAGCTCCGTTACAGAACATGAAATGCCAAAGCGTTCGAAAAAAATCTCCAGGCTACACAGTGCTGCGTGACAAGCGTAACGGGAAGCCAGAGACTCAAATGGACGCTCATGGAGGGAGGGGGTACTGAGGGCTCCAGCTATCCCACAGTCCACAGCAGTCTCTGAAAAGTATTTGCATTCTTGCTGAGCTCCAAATGTCTGTAGGTTCAAACACAATGTCTGGCGTGGTTCATGGGAATAGCTCCTCAGTTTCTCCCCCCCCCATCACGTGAAAGAAAGGGAAAGAATCATTTCGACTTCTTTCGATGTCACCCTATGTGTACTGAATGCGCTGGTAGACGCGATGCTGCAGCAGTGAGAGGCAGTATTCGCTCCTCCTCCCTCTCTGGTGGCAGGACGGTGCAGTAGGACTGTAACTGTCCTCATGAACCCCTGAGTGCTCCAATGCTTTTAACTGAATGTGGGGGCACCTGGGTAAAAACAGGAATGATTCCTGTCACTCCAGTAGATAGACAGAACGCTAGTAACCGTCTCATCATAGCAACTGGAGGCTGAGCTTCAATCAGCCCCCTCCCTTTCCTGTGTAAAGAAAAGGATTCTGTACCTGCCTGGACTGCATAGCAGCAGCATGCTGGGCTCCTCTCCCCGCACCTCTTATTGTCCTGCCTGGACTGTCATAGCCCCGGGAGGCTGCCTCCCCCTCATTTTATCTCACTAAACAAGTCTCTGTTCTTATTCCGGCATTCTTTATAACTTCATGACCAAATGGAGGGGGGGGGGGGGACACTGCCACGGTAGCCCAGGAAGGTTGAGGGAGGAGGAAGCAACGGATGGGTTGTTGTTGCAGGGGCACCCCTGTGATACTGACACGGAGCAGCTGTGCTCCTGATACACTGGTCCTCTAGTACACTTGCCCCTATTCTAGGCAGGACTGACTCTATTTTAGAACCATAAAGGAGGGCATTGACTCCAGGGAGTCATTCCCAGTTTTGCTTTTGGCCCCCGGCCGATCTTAGCCAGGGGCACTCATGATAGCAGCAGACAGTTACAGAGGAGGAGAGAGATAACCATCATCTCATTACCAAGTTTACTCCGCAGTAGACGGTACAGAACGACTGGTAACCATCTCTGCCTATCATGCAAAAGCAAATTAATGCTGCTGTGTAGCGCTGGAGTATCGCCTCATGTCCGCGGCATCCAGTAACAACTGTGCCAGAAAAAAAAAAAGCTAACGGGCTCCATGGTTGCCTGCTAATGGGCGTCTGCCAGGCAATCCAGGGAAAAACGGCGCAAAAGGATTGTCAGCTGTTTGTTTTCCCGGAGGAAGGAATGAACTGATTGACATTTCCAGAACCACCCGCGGACAATGATTCAACCCAGAATTCCAAGGGCAGGGGAGACTGCGGGAATTAATGGGATAGCATGGAATAGCTACCACAATGCAACGCTAAAGAAATCGACGCTAACCTTGGACCATGGACGCACAACGCCGAATTACTGTGCCTAGTGTGGCCGGCATGAAATCGAATTTATAATATCGTTTTATAAACCGATTTTAGCTAATTCGATATATATCGTGTTAGTGTAGACGTGGCCTATGAGTATCCTTACTCCAGATATATCACCATTCATTCTGGAGATTTACATCTGGGCTCCAGATGCATAGGGGGAAGTGGACACATCAGCCTTAGTCTGCCTAATTGTCCGCGTAAAAGATATTACCTCACCCACCTTGTCTCTCTAATATCATGTTCAACACTGGATCTGCAGAGGCACAGCCAGAAGTCTATTCTCATTAGTACTAATGCCAATATTTTTAATATCTTGGACAACTTACCAGACAATGCCTTTAAAAATAACAACATAAGAAATAAGAAGGCCGTACCTGGGTCAGACCAAAGGTCCATCTAGCCCAGTATCTGTCTACCGACAGTGGCCAATACCAGGTGCCCCAGAGGGAGTGAACCTAAACAGGCAATGATCAAGTGATCTCTCTCCTGCCATCCCATCTCCATCCTCTGACGAACAGCAGGTTAGGGACACCATTCTTTACCCATCCTGGCTAATAGCCATTTATGGACCTCAACCACCATGAATTTATCCAGTTCTCTTTTAGATACTGTTATAGTCCCAGCCTTCACAACCTCCTCAGGTAAGGAGTTCCACAAGTTGACTGTGCGCTGCGTGAAGAAGAACTTCCTTTTTTTTGTTTTAAACCTGCTGCCTATTAATCTCATTTGGTGACCCCTAGTTCTTGTATTATGGGAATAAGTAAATAACTTTTCCTTATCCACTTTCTCAACGTCACCCATGATTTTATATACCTGTGTCATATCCCCCCTTAGTCTCCTCTTTTCCAAGCTGAAGAGACCTAGCCTCTTTAATCTTTCCTCATATGGGACCCTCTCCAAACCCCTAATCATTGTAGTTAATATCTTTTTTGAGGTGAGGAGACCACATCTGTACATAGTATTCAAGATGTGGGCATACCATGGATTTATATAAGGGCAATAATGTATCAGTCTTATTCTCTGTCCCCTTTTTAATGATTCCTAACATCCTGTTTGTTTTTTTGATCACCTCTGCACACTGCGTGGACATCTTCAGAGAACTATCCACGATGACTCCAAGATCTTTTTCCTGACTCATTGTAGCTAAATTAGCCCCTATCATATTGTATATATAGTTGTGGTTATTTTTTCCAATGTGCATTACTTTACATTTATCTACATTAAATTTCATTTGCCATTTTGTTGCCCAATCACTTAGTTTTGTGAGATCTTTTTGAAGTGCTTCACAATCTGCTTTGGTCTTAACTATCTTGAGCAGTTTAGTATCATCTGCAAATTTGCCACCTCACTGTTTAATGAGGAGAAGACTATCTTTGCATGAGGAATGCCTACCATAAAAAGGATAGAGAGGCTTGCCAACCCTGAGGTGGAACTACAGGGAAAATATTGAAGTCTGTGAAGAAGCCAGTACTGATACCTAGAGGAGCAGAATATCTTGTGGAAGGCGCTGCAGGTTGTGAAGAGGAAGTGAATGACCAGGTCATCGTGACCGATTCTCCTGAGGAAGGTTTACCAAGAGAACTGTTTGTGCAGATTAGTATACTGCCAGCATCCTCAGCAGGAGTATATTGAGTCAGTCAAAATGAAGATACCTGTGAATATGTCACTAGCTTATGTGTACATAACTGATTCCACTGGCTGCTGCTACTAGAGACCTGCAGTCTAGACACTTACACCCAAATGCCTTTGGAGAATAATTTGCACTGGGGAAATGGAAAATAGCATCTGCATCACAAAATGGCTGAGGAGCCTGACATTTTCCTTCCATGAGTGTGATGTAGGCTATGTCAAGGAAGGAGAACACCACATCTGCTTGAGTGACAGCAGACCGTTTCAGAAGAGATCCTGGAGGTTTCCTCCTAAAGATGTAAAAGATAGGAGAGGAGATCTCAGAAAGCTGATGTATGTGGGAATTATCAAAGAATCTCTGAGTGCTTATGCCTCTCCCATTGTTGTGGCAAGAAAGAATGGCTAAGTGTGCATTTGCATTGACTATTGGACCTAAGGCAAACAATTCCAGATCAATATACAATGTCCTGAGTACATGATACCCTTGACTGTCTGTCAGGAAGCAAATGGTTCTGTGCTCTTGATCTCAGGAGTGGGTACTATCAGATCCTTCTGAGAGAACAGAACAAATAAAATATTGGTTTCATCTGCCCTGTTAGGTTCTACCAGTTTGAGGGGATAGCACAGGGAATCTCAGGAGCATCAGCAACCTTCTAGTGGTAATGGAGAAGGTGGCCATGGGCATGAATCACCTAGAAGTTCTAGTTTACCTTGATGACCTTATTACTGGGAAAATCCAAAGAAAAAAGAGACATCTGCTGAAGGTCCTGGATCATCTGCACGCATATGGCCTGCAACTGTCACTGGACATTTCTTTGCTGCCAAACCTCAGTCAAGAATGGGGACCACAACGTATGTGAACATGAGATATTGCCAGACCCTGATAAAATAATGCTTGGATTCTCTGTCCTTCTGCATACAACTGAGAGAGACCATAATCGTTTTTAGGATTCTGTGAGTTCTAACACGTTTGTTGAGAACTGTTCATTAATTCTGAGACCCCTTATATGAACTAACTATGTCCCTCTACCAGATTCCAGGGGACTGACAAGAAGACACCTAAAGAGAAGACCTATTTTAAGGAGTATGAGCACTTTGGACCCTAATGGGACTCAGGTGTGAGGAGACATTCCAATGGATCAAGTGCTTGACATAGGTCCCTGTACTAGAATATACTGATCCTCAGAAGCCTTACATCTTGCACAGAGATGCTAGACATGGTAGCTTGGGATCCATACTGTATCAAGAGCATGATGGAGAATTGAGATTAGTTGCATTTTCCTGTAGAAGTTTGACAGGGACAGAAAAGAACAATTTTGCTCACAAGTTGGAGTACCTGGCATGAAATGGGAAATATTAGACAAATTTAATTACTACCTTTTATGTAGTCAAGGTTCTGGTATGCACAGACAACAATCTATTGACCTATGTGCTAACATCAGCCAAGCACAAGGCTACACAGGATAAAAAGGAAGAATTATGTATATGGTCCCTGTCACAGTATCAGCTATTCACTGAGGAATTAGCTTGCCACTATCCATACCCCATCCTGTGGCCAATCAGCCCATTGCCTCAGTCACTCGCTCTGTGGCCCCTTGCTTGCAAGTCAGGAGCTGCAGCGCCACTCCTTTTGTGGTTTAGTCCTCAGACCAACTCCCAAATGCTCCATATCCATTGCTCTGACTGCATCATTCCCACAGTGGCTTGTAGGGGAATCTGGTCCCTCTCTGTACTCCAGGTTCCAGTCCAGGGACCCTTGAACCTGTGGTTCAGGTCTATACTCTCTCAGGCTCCTATTCTCCCCCTTGTATCAGGAAGTGTGATTGCAGACTCACCTCACTGCAGCCCCCTCTATCTTCGACTCCTAGACTTTGTAGAAGTCCTGCCTGTTCTTCTCCAGTGCGCTTCATTCTTAATTAGTATCAATGCCCCTTAGCTCCCCAGCAGGTGCATGCTGTGGCCAAAGCCAGCTCCAGCTTTTTTGCCCCCCAAAGCAGTAAAGTGGGGGAGGAGGAGGGATCCATGATCAGCGTCACTTTGACAGCAGCTCTACTGTGCCACTTCATTCTTCGGCGGCAATTCGGTGGTGTGTCCTTCGCTCCGAGAGGGACTGAGGGACCCGCTGCCGAATTGCTGCCTAAAATCCAGTCGTGCTGCCCCTTTCCATTGGCCACCCCAAGGACCTGCTTCTTTTGCTGGTGCTGGAGCCAGCCCTGCCTGTGGTTATTTGGCTTCTCTTGCCACCTTAACCCCTTCAGAGCTGCTGTAGGATGAACACCCCATCACAGTGCTGTGTACAGATGAACTGCAATGTCACTGTGCAAGGTCTTCTTGGAGAATATGTGGAATGGAGAAAATTAGGGCCTGATTCTGATGTCACTTACGATTATTATTGTATTTAATTTAGAGATCAGAATCATGCACAGAATGAGGGTTCCTACAACTACAATGAAGAAAAAACAACTTAAAAATATAAAAGGCAAGGTGTGTGTGTATAAATGGCATAGATAGATATACCCAAATCTGCATATACTGCACACAAAAACTATGTTGAAAGAATATTAAGGTTGCAAAGTCAAGCACTCAAAAGTTAGGAAATGACAGATGGAAGGTTTCCTGAGCAATGCTTGATTCAGCTCTCTTGTATGCATTATCATACAGTCTTTAATTACAAAATTACTTACTATTTTTTTTTCACAGGTTCATCTATAACAGGATTCATTTTCTGTTTAGAAAATGCAAGCTACTGTTGTTTGCAGTGCACTGACATTTTTAAAGCTCATTCTTCATTAGACTTTATAAAACCTGAATTAACATTTGCAGCTTCCACATTTAACTTTCCAGTTGAATCAATAAGTTCAAGAGTCCTCATGCCAAGTTTTCTAGGTTGGTCAATAAATCCATCAGAAAGAAGACAACATACAACCTATAACAGATGACTCCATTGATCTAATCAGGTACTGTAAAATACTCCATTTAATGTCAGATATATTACACCTTCAAAAAGCACTGATGCTTAATGCACTGAGAACCTGACTCACAAAAAGCTATTATTAATTCTGATACTGAGAACCAGTAATTGCTTCTCTGTTGTTTTTAATTACATAGTTCTTATTGCATACTGCATAATTGCTGCCATTAACAGGGGATGGACAGGCCATTAAAAATGTCGAGAATGGATGATTTTTGGGTTCAGATGAGTATAACAAACATACTTGCTACTTCTACCTAGGCACAGACAAGGCAGAGTAACACTAAGTAGAAATGGAACACTGAGATGGTATTGTGAGAGATCATAAAGCAGTATAAGGTACAGTGTTGCCACTATGTGGATGACATTCAGCTCTGCATCTTTTGCTGAATCTCGCTACTAGTGCAGATTAGTTTGCCCATTACTGCTAGGCTCAGGATTTGGATGAAAGGGAAGTAGATCTGACATAATTTAGACAAAATGGAGGTTAAGCTACTATGGGGAAGGAAACAACCACAAGACGTGGTGGAAGTGATATTGGCTCCCACAAGTGAAAAAGTCTGCCTGCATTTTGTTACCGCAGTTCAAATCCTGGGGGGGATTCTGTTGGCGACAGGCATCTGCTAAATACATAGGGATGATAGTTAGATGTAACTATGAAAACATTCAGATAAAAGCAGCTCCTTATGCCCTAAGCAAGCTCTATAGTAGCCCTGTCCAGTCCTGAAGATGGATAGGTCTAAATGCAGGATCAGGTTGCAGAACAGCTTCGATGGGGAGGGATCTAATTTATAAAGATTACCTTCTCCCCTATTGCCCTCCTGTAGATTCTCATCTTTTTTTCCATGTATTGTGGTAGGAGAGCTCAGTGTAGCCTATGATCTCTGGAATGCACATATGGATGTGGTCAACTTTAAATTCAGGGATATTGTACATTCTGGATTAATGCTAGACTGGGAATGCCAAACCTACCCCCTCCACCTTTCATTTTAATGCTGTTTCAAGACAAAACACATTGTCTCCATCACAAAGTCATTCAATGTTCAAAATTAAGAAAAACAGTAGGAAATAATTATGATTATTCATAGGTCTCAGGAGACACCACACACCACTGGATTATTGAAAGAGTTGAACCGCAGGCTTTGAAATGGTCATGCCAGCTCATTAAAAAGGGATGGTTCTGCTCAAGAACTTCAGTGACTTTTAGACATGAGAACATGAGAACAGTACATGAGATTTATGCAAGTAGGATGGGATCTTTAAAGATGCCAAAGTGATTTAGGTGCACAAGTGCCATTGTCTTTCTTTGGGCCTTGTGCTGCTGAGTCAGTAGATGGTTTTGAAAATCCCATCCTGAATGCTGAACAGTGCATAAGAATTTATGTGCTCAAGATTTGGCGTATTTTAATGTTTGAATATTTGAATAATTTAATGTTCAGGTTTAGAATAAGTTTGACTGTTTTGATATTAAGTTTTTAAATCTGGATATTCAGCAACCACCAGACATTGTAAGAGATATGGTGTAGGTGTGCTATCGACATGCTGCTGCTGCTTCTACCAGGTGAAGCTGCCATGGAGATAGAATCAGGAACTGGAACTATAGTCTTAATTTTTTTCCCTTCAGCTAATTTAATCTCAAAATGCGAGCATCTGACACAGGAATCCCTTTGCAAAGGGTTCCCCAGTTCTTGGCAAACAACTCTCACCTCAGACCTGACAAATTCATTACACCAAACACGTCTTACAGGATATTTATGCATAAAGAGTAACAAGTAAGGAATACATGTAAAGCTTGTAACTTGTCAAGATTCATAATCACTGTGAGATGTATATACAGGTAATATTTAAAGAATAATATATTTATATTGAAAGTATGCTTTATGGACTCGGAGAAAGAATAGTGACCAAGAGAAATTATGTCTCAGTAATGGGCCATTTATCAGCGGGGTGTTGTCACCCCACTCTGTTTCAGTGAGAATGCAATGCAATTGCTCAGCCTTGCTCAGTACCAAGATTTTCAATGTAAAACCATCAGAGGCAACTGCAAACAATCAAAGCCACTCGAAGATAAAAAGAAATAGTACAACAAAACAGAGGTTTTACCCCATCTATGAATAAAAACAAAAGACTGTTTCAGTATAAGGCAGAGGAGGGAGAGATCCTACGAATCCTTTCACTGAGGTGACATCTGGAGTAGCAAGGTGCTCTTATGAAAAATTGGATCCTGGTTTTTGTGAAGCCAGTTAACTCTGCAACTGATTGAATTTTGGAAGAAAAAACGACTTTATTTTGATAGGAAACGTAGCTATTAATAAGTGTAAACCTAGGTTCATATTTTATGATTTTGGTTTGTATTGCAACCATTTATTTCCACCTCTCTCTTGTTTCTAGTTAAAACTTTATTCTTTCTTCAGTAAATCTACTTGTGTTTATTGTAAGTGCTCACAAGTGCTGTGTGGCTTAAAGGACAAGTGGTTTAAGGTAAAACTAAGAAATTGGGACAGACTGCCCCGTTGAGATCACAGGATCTGGGATTTTTGTGAATAGCCAATGTCGGGGCTGGATAGCATAGGGGAATGAGTCAAAAGGACTTGAGAACTGGCATGCACCTATTGCTAACCTGAAAGGCAAAGGCAGGGCTGGCATAACTCAGAAGAGATTGCTTGAGTGGCTGAAAGGCTGGTGAGTCCAGGAGCTGATATTCAGACACCACAGACAATACTGCCTCTGGCTAGAGGCAGGAGGTAAGGTGGCTCAGAATCCTGGGTGCCCAGAGAAGCATCACAAAATGTTTATCCTTTCATTTCCCTAATCTTAGCCATATGGAGCCTGTGCTCTTTCACATAATTTCTCCATTTCCTGACTGCCCTGTTTTAGGGAGCAGCCTGCTTTATCGCTCTCTGTTTTGGGGTTTATGTATATTAGTCTGAATTCTAAGGGGAAAAAAAGTAGTGTTACATTGCAACCTTCCAGCAAGAGAATTTGTTTTTTTTAATGTAACTTCTCTGTTTATATACCATGAAATGTAACAGTCAACAGCAGTGGTACATTTTCTACTGTTTGGCATCCTTCCACGCTGCAGAGGATGCCAGCAGCATTTTGACCTAAGTCAGTAAGAACAATGCAATTTAATAGCGTTTAAAGCCTTATAGCAAATGGATCAAGGTAGTCAAGTCGGATACAAAATAGCATGGTTAGCTACAGTTGAAAATAGCAGCCCTTTTCTTTGAAAAAAGGTAGCTTTATCTTGCATAGAGAGCTTTGGTATCATGTACATTTACTAATGGAGATGTAGATAGATGCACATTCTCTACAGAGTCTTATCTCTGGACACACCATACAGTAGTAGAATTTTCTCTGAGAATAGCACAGTCATATTCTGTTCAATAAAAGCTAGTCCCAAAAATAAACATCAAAAGCTTTTGAATAAATTATTAATTTTCTATTTATGGTGATATTAGATTTTCCCTATCTGATGGCCTTATGAAAGTCATAGGCACGCACAAATATGCAGACATGCAGAAAGCGAATTTATTCACTTTTATTTCTCTCACATATACAAAGATGCTCTTAATTACACATGATCTATGGTACTAAGGCCAAGTACAGTAAAACACTTAAGCATGCACCTAAGTGTTGTCCTGAGTAGGTATACTTTGCAGAATCAGGACCTTAATACACTATTTATTGCGATATTGTGAATCAGAAGTATTGCTTTGCCCATTATTTCCCCTTAGAATTTCATTAAAATTTCAAAGTCCCCAAAAGTTATTTTTCAGATTAATATGACACCCTGGTGAATCTCACCAAGTAGCAGGTACTATGCAAGGAATACTTTTTTTAACAAAATGGTAACATTCACCTCTCTTGTAGTATTCACATACGCACAATGTAAAAACAGATATAAAAATACCATGAGATAATCTTTCTAATAGACTTGAGGAAATAATTCACGGAGAATCCATTTTTCAAACAAATTTTGCTTACTTTGTAAATTGTAATTTAGCAGCTTTCAATTTCCTCAAGTGTTGATTTTTTTTAAATGATTGTTAGCAGGTAGCTCATTGAGGGTAGTCAATATTCAGAATTCTAAAGTCAAGCTGAGTTGCTCAGTATCTTTGGATGTATTCGGTAAGTAGGTCACATGGTATTACTGGTGCTTTGTGATTTGATGAGCGTATAGTTAGTTGCCAGTGTGAATATTTGTATTTACAAATTCAGTTCCTTCCCACTAATATTAGCTAAAGCTTTCTCCTGTTTTCCCCAATTAACCCTACCAGTTACATCATTTCCTAGAATATTTTGTGTGAAATGAACACAAAAGGCTCATGAATGCCTCCAAAATACATTCTATTATTTGACTCCAGTGGATATTCATGGACATTTATTAAAATATCCACTATATGTAATCAGTAACTTATCAACCACACAACCTATTAGGGCTAATCATTCCCACCACCTTAAATACAACAAAATCAAGCCATAGTGTTTGAGAGGATCGGCCTTGCAGCATACCCTCAGCATGACTCTTGTTCTGCCGGTCTGCAATCTTGGAGCCTCTACATTCCTCTTCTCTTGCTGGTATTTCCTATTCTGAAGGCTGAGCCCCACTGAGTAACCGTGACATCCTGTAAAATAGACATCCTTTTCCTCCACAACACAGGCATTTTAAGACATTATGACTAGAAGTAGGAAACTTGAGTTCCAGAGCTGAAATTCCTCATTTAAAATGCCCTACCACCAGCATCTACCTGTGATAAAGTCATTCTCAGCTGCCTCAATATCACACAGTTTCCCTGAGGAGCCAAACCACAACATAACCCCTTTTATTTTGATGCACCACTACAGTGGTGCAGTGAAATCTCTGAAATTAAAGAGTTTGCTGTAATCCAGGTCTGCTCTAAATAATTTGATTTTAAGAGCTGAATCTGGAGCAGTTTCCTTCACAGATAGCCCCTTTGCCTTTCCTTCCCATCTCCCCTTGCTCACCACATTCTTTCAGCTTTGTTGGCCAGATGGCTGCTGCTTCTCTCTGGCTATCTCCTTTTGCCTTCCCTTGCCCCCATCATTACTACCACCATCACCAATGACAGTGGGTGAGATCCAGGCCCCATTGAAATCAATGTCTGTTTTGCCAGTAACTTCACTCTGAGTCTATACAAATTCTAGAATTTGAGGGTTAGTACAAGTACCATTTGTACTGAAAGATACTCAGTTGGGAGTCCACTTTTTCTTGTTAACCTGAAAGGACCTCAGTATTCTACTGCCTCCTTTTCTCCCAGTTCCAGGATGTATTTAAAGCTAATCTGTTCCCCTCAGGAAGAACAGGTTATGATTAAACATATTAGAAAGCAGATTTCCTTGCAAAGAAACTGGTTTGGGAATGCGCTGCATATTCGAGGTGATTTAATCTGAACCAAATTTCTGGTTGACTTTCTTTATATTTGTATAGTGGCATGTGCATGCTACTGGAAACAAATAATTATAATAGTGGAGATCCACCTGATAGCAAAGAGAACCTACATTTAAGCAATGTACCAAGCCAGACTGTCAGGTCTTGCAGTGCTGTGCACTGGAAGAGAAATCACTAGAAAACAGGACCATTCAGATCTAATTGCAAGGTGCACTTTTACATGAGTCATTTTACTTTTATTTTTTAATTATTTTATTTTTGCCAGAAACAAACCAATGTTCCACAGTCATAGGAAATTATGTAATTAAAAGCTCTTCCAGTATAAATTAAGAATCGTCATGCCTAGATTAAACAAAATTTGTTTCTGGGAGAAAGCACTCAAGCCTAGAAAGCATAAGGGTTAAGGGAAAGTAAAATAACATTATGAAAAAAATCTAACAAGAAAACAACACAATCTGAAATTATGCTGAGATTTTAAAACATTGTTTTCCACAAAAAGAACAATGCTTTCAGACATACATTGATGTTTAGTTTTCCCATTTTAAAGGCAAATGGTTGAATTCACATAATTCTGAATAATAAAATTAAAATTTTAATTAAGCAGAATAGTTAAATCATATGTTCATCCAGCTGTATTTGAGTATTCTTCTTTTAGCAAAAGATGCCAAATGGCCAGTAGCGTGAACATTGCTGTGCTGGTCTCAGAGTCCTATTCTATGTCTTTGACTACCCAGAGCTCCCAGTAACCAAATCAACCAACTTTTGTATGTTTAAACGCGTTAAGTCCTTACTGTGCTTTCACACAGAGCAGATATATTCTGGCGCAGTGCCCTAACTCTTTTCTTCTTCTTTTACTCTCAGTTGAATGACAATAACACAACATGAAGCTCAGTACAAGCTTTCTCCCTCAATATAGGAAATACCTAACATTTCCCTTCAGTATCTCTGTCCAAGGTGCTAGTTCCCTCAACCAGGACCATGGTCCTTCTATTTCATCCTGGGGTTAATGAGCTACTACTGCCACAGTGAGTCAGCACAAAGCAGTCAGCATTTTCATGCAGCATTACAACAGGCTCTGTAGAACCGAGTATAATGGGCATAATGATTTCATTTTCCTTGCAGGGTCTCCTTTTGATTGTGTAGTATAAAGATGATCAAATTAGGCTTTCCAAATGGTTGTAATCCTTGAAGTGTTTCATGGTACACACAGTTAAACGAACAGGTTTTTAGTTGGTTTATGGTTTTCCAAGTTGTACTAGGAGAGGTGGAAAGCTTTATCAAATTATATGAAATGCTTACAGTTGTTACATCTTTTCCCCCCTCTCCACTTTCTCATGACGGTGCAAATTATACATGCTTTCTCCTCAATTACAGCAATTTATGCTTCAAAAATACTTCTGAAACTGTGGGCCATGTATGTGCATATACTTCCTTGCATTCAGAGGGGATCAGGTCTCCTATAAAATTATGTTTCAGTATAGTTTATGAATATATATTTTAAAATAGAGAAACATTCTTAATGATTATTGCATAGTATATATAGCTCATGCTAGCCCAGAAAACTAAGGGTTAATACAGGCACTGCTGGCTACTGCTGCTTGGCAGTCTCATAGCAGCTGGGAGGATAAAAGGGCTGGGAAGCAGAAGAGTGGTGCTGCTACCAGAGGAGTGAGCAGGCTGGAGAAAGGAGATCTTGCCCCCACCTTGCATCATTAGCGGGATTTATATATAGGAGTGTGCAGTCCATCTATCTCCCACTTCCTTCTCTACCACCATTGGTCTGGGACAGAATCCGAGCAGAGCCTGCTTCTCATTTTTGACCTATTAGATAGTGCCTTACCTGTTAGAATGAAGTAACTACTAACTACACTAAAACTTTCTCAACCACTCCCTTAAAAAAAAATCACTTTTTCATCTCCTTTCCTCCCCACTAGTTTGTAGGTTAGGATTTCATTTTTTCCTGCTTCCTGCCCTTCCCAACCAAGAAGCCTTTTTCCCTCCCCTTATGCCCATCTCTCCTGGGTTTGAGATGTGTTTCCTACCGGGAAGCCTTCCCAGTAATGGACGTTCACTTGCAGTGCATTCACTGCCTGGGGGAGGGGCATGTCCTGCAAAAGTGTACTCATTGCCACAACCTAGGTGCCAGGGCCAGAAAAAAATGGGACATTCATTTATGACTTGTCCTCATGGAGAAATCACTGTGTCCAGCATTGGACCCTGGCCCGAGTACTTCCCCTGAGTGGCTGTCACACTCCTCTAGGGTAGGTTGACAACCTCATTCACTGCATCCCTCAAAAAGAAAATCTTCTCTTTCCCATGCTGATGGGGAAAAATGTCTCTTTCATCATCCTCTGAGGCACTGCTCACCAGGATGCCATCCCCTGCAAGGTCTGTTGCCTCAACATCCTCCGAGAGGGGGTCTATCTCCAGGGACTGTTTGAGTACCTCCAGTACTGGAGCTAAGCAAAGGTCTAAAGACCGTAACTGGGCAGAACTACAATCATTGGCTTTGTCTCAATACTGGAGACCAAGACATGAGATCTTTTAGACTGGTGCCTACCAGACTAACTCTGGGCATCGCAAAAACCATTGACACCAATAGCTCTACTGATGCTGATGTTCATTTTGGCACTGAGAAATGCTCCTCCCTCCTCCTCAAGAGTTTAGAAACTCTGAAGACCTGCTTGTATCCAATATTCCTGAGTCACCACTACTCAGACACAGCCTCCCTCCACTTCTGACCTCCTTCCTGGAATCATATTATTCTTCCCTTTCCCCTTCAAGGATGGCACCACCCTTCTGCAGTGACAAAGAAGTGGAAGAGTACTTGTCCCACCCTTATACTCAGGACAGACACAAAGGGCATCCTCTGCACATCCTCACTTTCCACAATCTACGATCAGACCAGGACCCTGATATGGACCACCAGAGATGCAGACCCACGTGCTGCTTCCTCCACATTGCCCATACTTGGGATCCTTGGGCTATGTACAGAGAAAAATTTGGGAAGTCTCTCATAGAACAAAGCCAGAGGCCAACATGCTGACCATCTCCATCAGTCTCTCACTCACCAGAGATCAAGTCACTCCCCACAGAGGATGAAGAGGAACAGGATGATGAAGTTCCACCATCACTCCACTTCTCTTCTTCCCCTGATGATGCTATCATGCAGCCAATTACTTCAAACACTTCCAGGACTTGTTTCACAGGATTGCAGATTCCCTCAAGATCCTTTTGCAGGAAGTGACAGATGAACAACATAAACTGCTCAACATCCTGTACACAGCCTCATCCTCCAAAAAAGCCCTCCCTATCAATGTGGCCCTTCTTCATCCATCTAAGGTGCTCTGGCAGACCTCAGCATCCATCCCACCAAACTGCAAGCAGACAGACTAAAAATATTGTGTTCCTGCAAAGGACATGGAATTTCTGTTTTCTCACCCCTTAGTTGTCAATGCCATACGTGAAAAGGGATGCCAATACCAACCTCGATCCACCCCTAATGACAGAGACTGAAAACAATTGCATCTATTTGGATGCAAAGCCTATTCATCTGCTATACACCGATTTCAAATATCTAATTACAAGGATCTCATGGCTAAGTACAATTACCTCAACTATTCTAAAATACAGGAATTCTACCAAGACCTCCCTGATGACAAAAAAAAAAGAACGACTCCAGGCACTCATATCCAAAGGACACCTCTTGGCCTATACAGCTTTGCAAGCCTTTTTGGACTCTGCAGATATCTTCTGGCTGTTTTATTGTGACTGCTGTAGTCATGAGATGGGTGTCATAGCTGCACCTCTCCAGCTATCCTAAGGAGGTACAAACCACTGTTGAAGATCTACCCTTTGAGGGCTCCAAATTATTCATGGAGTGTACGAATCCCTACACTCCCTTAAAAATTCCCAAGCAACTCTCCACTCTCTCGGCATTTACACACCAGCACCAAAGAGACACCCGGGAAAATACCAACTTCCCCCATAATTCCGACCATCAGAATACTCTCCCCAGCGGCACTATGATATTCAGTGCCATCAATAGAATCCACCTACCAAACACTGACATATGACTCCTCAAGGGGCTACCTCTCATGCATCTTCAACCAAACAACAATTCTGAAGGTACAGTTAAGGACCCGAGAAGCCTCCCCCTGTTCCAGTCACATCAAGCATCTCTGACATCCCACCAGTTGGGTGACTGCTTAGCCCCCTTCTTTCTATCATGGCAGCTAATTACCTCAGACAAGTGGGTTCTAGAGATAAACAGGGAAGGAGCCAATATCCCTTTCCTATGTATCCAGCCCCTCCACCCTCGCTCTCCATCCCTCTTCAGGGGACCCTTCTCATGAACTCATTCTATGAGAAGAAATAAATAATCTTCTGCAGTTTGGAGTCATAGAACTGGTCCCACGCCAGTAAAGAGGAAAAGGATTTTACTCCCATTTTTTTCTGGTCCAAAAAAATCTGGTGAGTGTAGACCAATCCTGGATCTTCGACGCCTAAACATGGTTTTGTTTTATTTACAACTGAAACATTTATTCTTTTCACTTTTGCTTTAAATCAGAAAATTTGAGTTGGTTTTGCTTAACAACAAAAACCAACAAATCCTGTGTCAGAGAAAAGGAATGGAAAGTTATAGCCCAAAGGATTGCTGTTTCAAAAAGTTATGAATATCTGAAAACCAGGTTTATTATAAAAAGGTTCTGAAACCCTATATAGCCAGCATCTGCTATAATAAAAGTTTCATTTTTTTCGATTCCATCCAAGTTTCATAGCCACAGAAATCTATAGAAAACTGTTTCTTTTTATTCTTCTATAGTAACATTTCATTGCAAACTGAATATGAAAAGAAAATGAGACAAGCAGACAAAATAATTAGAAAAGAAATAGTTTTAGGTCCCTCTGTTTGTAGAAACAAACTGTTTGTAGCTAATTCAAATTACCTAATTCTCTTAAAATACAAACCACAAGGCATTATCTGTTTTCTCCCAGAAGGATATTAATTTACCTGAATTTATATTCCATTGTCTGAAAAATTGCTTGTTTTTTTTTCCAGCAAATAGAAAATTCAGACAGCAACAGTTTTGTAAATGTCTAAGCAAACATATTTAAAAATAAACATTTGGACTATCAGACTTCTTCCAGTGATAATATCTCACAGTGTAATGTATCCTTATTAACTTAATAATAATCAATTGTCTTCCATCTATTATGATGGGTGGGAATTCAGGTTTTCCAGATAGTGACATAATATACCTACAATACTCCTGAGAATAAATTAATTCAAGAGGTAACCTTTTTAAAAACATACTATAGTATTCTGTAATAAGGGCCTGGAATAGTATGGCAATTCTGTTGTAAGTTGTAGAATTTTAGATCTTAACTGTTAAAAAGGGTAGTGTAATTTATAAGACTGAGGAAGACTTTAAGATGTTTCAGTTTTGCAAAACCAATACTACGGTCGGGTTGGATCTAGCTGTTTTGCCACCCCAAGCACTGCAATCAAGCAGCCACCAATACCATGGATTCCGTGACTTGCCTGCGGGAAGTCCGCCGGTCCTGCGGATTCGGCGTACCCGCTGCCGAATTGTCACCGAATGCCACTGGCGGACCTCCCACAGGCAAGCTGCCGAAGGCTGCCTGACTGCCGCCAGGCTAGCGCTTGGAGTGCTGGTGCCTCGAGCCGCCGCTGACTAGGGGTGGTGCAGATCCTGTTCCTATTTAATCCTAACCCCTGGCATTTAGCAAGAGTTCAAACTAACATTCTTTAAGACTGAAAGAGAAAAATAACAGGAAAGGTTTAGATTTTGCTCTGCTAAATCAAAAGTTATTTTTAACCAAGTCCCATTTGTTTTCAGACTTCGATTGTTCAGAAATACGAAGACACAGGGCTCTTATTTTGGGCCCATCTCTTAGACAATTTTCAAAAATGATTCAGTATATCTTTTTTTCCCCCTTTTGGTTGATAGTTTATTTGTGTATTTGTATTTTTTGCTTTTCTTATAAGCTAGTCTTACTGTTTCCTCAGATGCTGTATTGATAAAGTGTTTATCTCCTTCCTCAGGAACAGTGAGTTGAAACAAAATCCTGTGGGTCATGCACAGCAAAAGGAGTCATGAGCTCTGTGTTTTACCCTCCCCCCGCTCTGTCACAGACTGTGTGTGACTTTGGCCAAGTCATTTAACTTCTAAGTACCAAAGGACATTAGAGACAACAATACTTGTCCCAAAATCTTGGTGTCAGGCTAAATGCATCATATTTGGAAACGATTTTAAGATTCTCGGATGGCACTACAATGTATAAAAGTAAAGTTTATTATTAAGCTGGGTTCATCTGTTCAAAATAGGTAGATGTTTGCCACCTGATCAAATTCTTGTATTTTCGTGAATGTTCTTACTAGTTGTCCTCAGTCCTAATCTTCTATTTATATGTAGAACCTGTCAACATTTTTTTTTCATGAACAATGGCTTTTGGACTACAATAAAATGTTTTGTTTTGGTCAAAGTTTTCCTGGAGTTTTTTTGTTTTTTGTTTTTCAGAGAAAAACAGAAAAGTCATTGATGTTCTCTTTCTTACCCTTATTCCCTCCCTTACTTTCTTTTGTTCCCTTTTCTAATGGAAAAAGGGGGAGGAAAGGGAGAGAAAAGGGGAGAAAAACAAAAAAAAATGGTTGTTTCATTGAAAAAACTGAAACATTCTGTGAATTTTCAACAAAATAAAAATGTTTCTATTTCATTTGAATTTTTTGATGAAAATGTATAGCATTCCCACCCAGCTCTACTTGGGTGTGCGTATTTGTTCTAGTTTTCTCTTACTTGCCACAACTGTAGTAAGGTGTGCCATTGCCATATGCAAACAGCCTTTATATTGAAGAGGTACATACTGGACTGCTTGTTTCTTATTATTTTAGTCAGGTTATAGCTTGTTCCAGCACCAACTCCCTCTAAGTGTTGTAAATGGTCCTCATCTGCTTATGAGATAGGTCTCCCATACTCCTCTTCAGATAAGGGTATGTAGTTGCAATATCACTAAGCTTTATTTAGATAAAGTTTATTTAATGCTCTTCATAGTTTTTGCTCTTCACTGCATTTTAGTGTGAGATTCATTATTCTCACATTCACCATGATGTGGCATATGTTAAATTTGTGGCAAAAACTTGCATTCTAGTATTTCTAAAAACAGCTATTCTTATAGTTTAATTGCTACAAGTGATTTTGTAACTCAGGTTAGACATAGCAAAGAAATTCTAGAGTTTCTACCAGGAACAAGTTTTTCCTTCTGTTTTATCTCCCCATTTCTACTGTATGAAGCTGACCATTTTAACCTGGTAAATATTAATTCCCTTTCAACATGAGCATGGAATACTCATATTTTGACAGTGTGGACTAATAAATCAAGTTCAGAACTTGGAAGCCGGCACTCCTAAACTCCAGACCTAGTTTTCAGTATGGTCTCTTGGGAGATTTTCTATTTTTCCTCTATGATTCAAAGGACTCACAATGCACTTGAGAACCCACAACTACAATTAAAGTCAATAATACTCACTTTTCAAAGGTTTCATGAAGATTAAATTCACTTTCTGTCTTTCTTTTAAACAGCATCCTCTTTCCATACTAATTTTTAGCATTCTATACTTTGATTAAAGGCCTAATCCAAATACTTCCACTGAGTTTAGCAGGCTGCAGGTCTCTCCTAAACAGGATTAAGAGTCATCATTAATTCCATCTGCTTCAACTCCCCCTCCTCCCCCTGATATTTGGAAAGAAACAAATACCCTTACTCCCTTTAACTCCTCTAGCTGACACTGATTAGTTTGCTTTTAAAAAAAAACACTTTATTTTATATTTGCAATCTATAGCTTATTTTGAGTATTCTGCATTGGCTGCTTTCTTCCTTTTCCATTTCCAGTATTGGTTTTCTTTTATCCTTGCAGCTTTGAACAGTCAGGTCCTCATGGCACAACACTGGCAGATGCTTGCTCTTGCATTTTTTTCTGTTTCAGAAGAACTATAGCCTGTTCCCCATTCTTCATCTTACTGGAATGTGATACTTTTTAATGCAAAAGTTAGGGTGTCTCCTGCTATATAGCACAATTGCCTCTCTACTGTGTATGAAATTCAATGTATGTTCTATTGGTAACTTTTAAAATCTATTAAAGAATTATTGTTTTGAAATCAGCAGCACTGTTATTGAGTTAAAGCTTTTTTTTTTTTAAACTGAGCTGCCAATTTGGACAATAATTTGCCTGCAAAGAACTGTAAGCTGGCTACTGAGATTTTAAAAATATCTGTTGTAGAAATGCATAATTTATACTAACCTATCTTGAATTATTCATGCATTCAGCCCAATTTAAATAATTTATTTATGGACTTTATTCATAAATGGTAAGTATCATCTGCAATGTACATCATGTCAGGAGCATCTTATTTTCTTCCTGCATTAAAAGAATTATTATTTTTAAAACATTACATCATTAGACTGCTAGACTGTGTTTTTAAAACAGTATATGACATGAGGTAGATCATCAACATAGATAGTCTTCATAATACATTTTGTTTATTTATTTAAATTGCTTTCAAGTATCAAATAACTAGAGACGCCTCTGTAAATATTGAAAATAACATTCTTCACCTCCCAGATACATACAACACTCTACATTGAGTCACCCCATCTTCTTCAACTCATCCTCTCAGCAAAATCCTGAGGAAGTACATGAGTCTTGCAGTACACCTCAAAACCCAGTAAGTCTAGGCTCTATTAAACCAAGCGGGCCAGCACTCCAGAATCAAGGAGCCCTCCTGAGATATGCCCCAATATCATCTGCTCCCTTTTAAACCACACATTGATAGGTCATTACAGCTTTGGTGGTATCACTCAGAGGGAAAACCGTGCCAATGTTAACCAGGTCCGACCTAAATCATTTAGGATTTATATGTATACGTCAAAAACAACATCTTAAATTCCAATCTGAAACTAAATAAAAGCCAGTAGAGACTATGGTACACTGATGTGATGTGCTGTCTGCCCGAAGCACTGTTTACAAGTCAAGCAGACACACTCTTGCTGGTCCCAAAGTTCCGTGATGTAGAGTTCATTACAGTAGTCTAGCCTTGAGGTGACAAAGGCATGAATAACTGTAGCAAGGCCTCCATCCTAATGCATCTGCTTTTCAGAATGGACAGATGGAAACAAGCACTCTTGGCCCCAACTTGGTACCTGAGCAATCCAGAAGCAAATGAGACCCTAACATGAGCCCCACATTTTTAATAATATGTACAAAACAGGAGGCACTCCCTTTCAAATGGAGTACCAATGTAGCCTCTGTAATATGGTTGGAACTTATTAACATTACCTTAATCTTGACTGGGTTCAGTGTAATCCAATCCCCAATCCTAGTCAGACACTGACTAAGTCATTCCACTGAACCAGCTCTGTCAGACAAGAAGAGAGAGAACTGTAGTTTATCATTACACAGAAGACACTGTGATCCATGTCTCTTCATTAGCCCTCATGCACTCTTTGAACAGGAGGAATGTCAAGACAGAGCCCAGAGACATTTTATAAGAGAAGGTCCTCATGGCAGATGAGTGACTGAGCCCCACAGCACCTTGAGGGATATCTCTGAAAGAATACATTTAAAACAGGAACTTCATCTACAAAAAACTCATGCTTAGTGGTACTGAAAACAGCTGATGAATAACATAGACGTTGATCTTTATCCATCACAAGATTTGAACACTTCAGCTCAAAACAATTTGTGTAGACTATCCAGATCTGAACCCAGATTGGTTGATCTTCAGGAAATATATGGGACAGAAATTGTTAGTTGCTTCATAGCAACCTTCTTGTCAATTTTCCCCCTGAAAGGGTCAGTTTGCCAAGATTTGACAAAATTCTTCATATCAAGAGGTGTATTCTCACAACCTTTAAACTAACAAAAATGTGATACATTTTTAATAGAAAGTTTTTTTTCTTTTTAACTATATTCCTTTCAGTGCAGTGTCAATGGAAACTGATAAAACGCAGGGGAGGATACAGGTGGGGGATGTTTGGAACTACAGCTAATCTGAGAATTTCTGATAGATGGGGAATAAAAGGAGCCAGTCATAATAGAGTGAGATTTAGTAACACCTCTTGCTCAACTTGAATGAACTGAAAAATCTCTGCACCGTAAATACTGGGAGAAAGTGATTGAAGTCCCTACCGCTGGTACTGACTTCTTCGTTGGAGATATATAAAACATTATTTTCTTTACTTTAGTAGTGGAACAGGAATCTTGTAAGAGGAAAGAATGTCACCACTAGGGATAGATAATACTTGACTTTGCCCTGCTTTTCTTCATAATATCAGCAAGCAGGGCCAGCTCTACCATTTTTGCCACCCCAAGCAAAAAAAAAAAAGTGCTGCCTGGACTGTGCCACCCCAAGAATGGACAGAATACCACCCCTTAGCATGTGCCTCCACTGGTGCCTGGAGCCGGCCCAGTCAGCAGGAGGCAAAAAACCCTAGCAGGTCACCACAATTCAAGAGACTAGTCCTAGAAAGAAAGAAGGTTGCAGCATAGAAGAAATGCTTGATAGTTATAGAAGCTTCAGGACAAAGGAAACCTGTATTTTCAGGTGTGACCTTTTGGGTTTAATTTAGGCTCTAGCATGTCTAAACAACCTGCAAAGGAGGTCAGCTACATATAGACACTGTCAGGAGATGGTGGAAAGAGCTATCTCAGGAGCACAATGTCTCTTTTGTCTGAGTTTTGTTTTTTAATTCTCCCTCTTATCTACGAGTCCAAAGGGAAGGTATAACCTGAGGAATATTTAAAGTGAAAATCTTTTTCTCTAAGGACAACTTTGTATTTTCTCATTGCTTGCAATCCTATTCTGCAAAGCATTGTGGGAGCTGGTCCGTTCATTAATCCCTGATCAAAAATAAATTGAAACAATTTTAATTGTGCTGTGGTCAAGAAAACATCTCTTTGGAATGCTATTGGCAAATGGCCTTATCTTTCAATTCCCCCTACATTCTTGCAATTAAACTACTGAAGTTAATATTTCAAGTATGTGGGCTTTCAAATGAAAAGCAAGATGCTCATTCTGCACCAAAGGTTTGCTTTTATATGTGGAAAGTTCCCCAGGAATGTGTGTCCTAATCATAGTACACTGGTGAGCAACTTCCTTTAAAGAAACAAGGATACATTAATAAGAGTACAACCATATGTGGAAATATTAAGGTAAATGGAGACAGTTAATGGGCCAGATTCTTTCCTTCACTGTGTTCATGAAAAGCTGTCAGACTATCCATTTAGCCGCGCTATGGGTAAGAACAGACTTGGAGCTTCTCTAAAGCGTGCCAGCTGGTAGAAGTCTCCAAGAAACTGTGCCAGGTGTGCATAGTGAGAATACAGTTCATTTTGGCCATTCCTCCTATTCCTCAATCCTAGAACTGCGGGCTGTGGCGAAGGTGGCATAGGAGCCAGTTATGCCAGCTGTGTGCCTCCTGGAGATATCCCATGATGTCCCCAGCAAATCTGCCCTAATGTTTTCAAAACATTTTATTAGAAAACAAAATAAAATAGCTTATTTTTAACTGCCTCTGCCTCATCCCCCTAGTTGTCTCTCTTATGAACTGCTGGACCCAAATGTGTCTGTTAAATAGATTTATTTTTTTCATCAGATCATTATCAGCAATGCAGATAACTCGTATTTATTATTCCCAAAGATTCATTGCTGAACTTGTCACACCATTAATTTGTAATGCATAAAAATCACTGTAGGAAGAATCAATGGTTTGCTTGATCAACACCATATAAAACAATATCCACACTCTGTTCTTGGTCACTTTACCAAGAAAATATTTTACAAGTTCTTACTATAAGCATCACTTAACGTCAAGGATCACTACCTTCTTAAAACTATGAACCTCATTTATTTGGTAGCCCTTTTTGCATGGGAGCAATAAACTCTGCAGAACAAAACTCAAAGTAATTTCATAAGATGTTTCATCAGCATTTTTCTGATTTTCAACCCAATCCCCCTAGATGAATAGCTACTATTAGCATCCCTAATATTAGATGCTGTGGAAACAGTCCAGCTCCATATTAATATTAATGTACTCCATGCTGTTAACATGGAGAAATACAAGATAAAAGCTGTCAAGGAAATGATATATCTTATAATTTGTATATGAGTAGTTATTAAAATGTTGTGACAATGTTTTTACCAGTTTTCCTGCGCTAAAGTTACTTTATTATGCTTCAGAGACAACTGCATTTCAGTGCTGGTGGAAGTGAACCCTTAATAATTTTCAAATGAAAAGTACAGTACTTTGGCATCCTAGGAGATAAGAATCACTCTATAAATGTAAGTAATTTTGCAGTGGACTGATTTAGGGTTGAATTGTCATATATAGAACCAATAAACTCCAAGAATAGTTAGCTCCCTCCATCCTGATAAATTAATAAAGTATAGCAAAGACAGGTGAGTGCCTGGCACTGCAGCTAAAAATCTGTTGGCTCTTGGCCTCAGCTCCTGGCTGTCTCAACTACTGCCACATTACCCTTTTCAGGGTAGCCTTCTCAAAGGCCTTGCAACTGCCTTTCTGAAGCTTCAGCAGAGATCTTTCTTGATGTGATAGGAGCAAGAACTGAGCAGTCAGTCTGACCTTTCTTTTGAAAAAAACGTCTAGGAAAGGACACCAGCATCTGGAGACAGTTTCCTAGGGAATTCAACCTCTTCTCTCACACAATCTAAATGCCTTTAAAACTCTCCCAGTAGGAGTTACTTCAGAGAGACGACCCAGGATGTCTGGACGAAGTACCCCAGGTGTGGTGCAACAGCAATATAAGAATAGACGTGGCAAAGCTGCACTCAAAGGAGCATGGCTTTGTGTGAACGCAGTGTTGTAGTTACACAAGTATTATTCCACTTTTTCAGTAACCAGATATTCAGTTGTCTAGCACAGACACAGCTTTAGAACCATTTTACTTTTTTGCGATACAGTGGAGGGGGAAGAAGACAGATTACAAGGAATCAGGAAGTTAAGGCAATGGAAGACGATGGTAATTTAATGAAATGTAAAAAAAAAAAAAAGTAGGGTATTCAGTCTGCTATTCAAGTACAACAAGCACATTCACATATAGGTTAAGGGAATATGAAAGAAAATACAAAGGAGAAGAAAAAGATCACCAGACTTCAGAATGGACTTAGCTGCTGTGTCCAGCCTGTACATTTTAATGCATATACATAGGCCCCAATCCTGCAAACAGTTATGCAAGCGTTTAACTTTACTACTGTAGTGAGCACATTAAAGCAATCAGAAATCACAACAGTAGAGTTAAGATCATGAGTGTTTGCAAGATTGGCATCATGCTGCTTAGAGGACAGTTTTACTGAAGTAGTAACCGCTCCTCTTAGACTTGTAAAATACCACTACTTGCAAATACCTTGGTAATTACATTTAGGTCCAAAGGTAATAATATGTAATCTCCTTTGGTTTAGAGGACAGAAATAATTAAGTATTTACTTAAACCAAGGCCTTAATTGATGTATCCATACATGCCTGATCCAAAGCCTACTGAAGTCAATGGAAGGGCATTGATCCAAATGGGCTTTGGATCAGGCAGTTAATGTCTTTTTAACATTTAAATCTGTCCTATTATACTGAGAATATTCATGTTGAGCATATGAAGTACACATTTCTGTATGATTTAACTGGCCTTTTTGAATGCTAACAGTGTTTTAGACTCTTGTTTGCTCACTAATGAGCCGAAGAGTCCTACTCAAAATCTCCCGTTGCACCTTAGAAATACAGATGATTATCATCCAAGAAGAGCAGTACAGCAGGTTACAAAAATGGGAAGAATTTTTCAGTCATTTTAACAAAAATATTGTCCCTTTTTTGTCAAACTTTTGGGAATTTGAAAATGTCCAGCACTTACAATTCTGGAAGCTGCTAACCCAACCCATGGCCAATTATTTACCCTGTGGTTATGTTACCTGGTGATCCTCAATACACAAACCCAGCAGCTAGAGCAAAAGCATAATCTGAAACTGTCTGATACTCAAAAATCCTCTTTTTGACTTGGACTTACATTAAAGAAGATTGTAAAGTAGCACAATATGCTGCAAGGAAATGGTTTTATCAGGAAATGTAAATATGAATATTGCATCAGGTTTCCTCTTTGTATATTCTCAATCTTCAAAGAGAATTTGGCTATAACGAACACAAGCCTCTAGAAACAGACACGTTTTTCCTAGGAAAAATGTAACAGTGCACATGTGTATTGTCTGAAAGAAGGCAGCTTTCAGCCATGCTCTTAAAGATAATATACTTGGCACTATAATTAAATCTAGGGCCACAATTTGTACAAATCAGCATAGTTTGAATCTGGTCCTTGTGTCAATTCACAAATCCTTTTCATAGAGAAATCAGCATAGTTTGAATCTGGTCCTTGTGTCAATTCACAAATCCTTTTCATAGAGAAATATTATCTTTAAATAACATCACTGACGTCAATGGGAGAAGAGTTGGGGCAATGCTGAGAACTTTTGAAAATTTCATCTTACATATTTTCTCTTTATATTTTGTCTCTTGATTAATATTAAAAAACTAAAATGTTTAGGGAAAAAATCAAATGGAGAACAAGGAGAATTTTTGTCTATTGAAGAACGTGAAAGATAACCTGGGTTTCTAATTTGTTCTAGAATGGTGTCTGGTGTCTGCTATAGTTAGATTTTGGGGGGTCGGAAGATTGTCTCCAGTATTTTCAGATAATGGGGCTGATTTTTAAAATTGTGTACATGCAACTGTGCACCTAATTTGCTCATGCAGTTCAAATTGTGCATGCAAATTGTGCGTTGTGCTGTTAATTCACATGAATAATTATCCACTTTATCTGCACAGTCATCATGTTTGTATTTACAAATTAGACATGCTATGTCTCACGTGCTTCAGGACTCACCCAAGTTCATACATTGAGTCAACAGCAGAGTTGGGATATAATCCATAATTCATGACTCACAACCTCATGCTATAAACAATAAAAATGATTCAGTTCTAACATTATGGCAGTACAACAATATTTTGGTTTTGTAACAAGCTTTTCCTTAAATTATCAGAATAGATTGTGAATCCAGGAATGAGTGAGAGAGTGTGCTATTAATTTAACTAAATTTTATTTCACTAAGCACATTTTTTCCTCATGTTATTAGTAAAACAGTTTGTAAATCTGAGACATTATATTTAGAAACATCTCTATATGTACACATGTTCAGATATGATTTTAATGAATGGCTGAGATACTCTGTTTTAAGTTTCAATCCCTCAAAGACCATTGCAAGGACAGACCCTTAGCTCTGTGTGGGTCAGTTTCTAGGATCAGAGTCTCAGAATAATAGAAATATAGATTTAGATGGGACCTCAACAGGTCCTCTAGTCCAGTCCCCCAGGCTGAGGCACGACATGTATATCTAGAAGATCCCTGACAGGTGCTTGTCTAACCTGTTCTTAAAAAATCTCCAGTGATGGGGATTCCACAATTACCCATGGTAACTTATCCCACTATTTAACTGTCCTTATATTTGGGAAAAAAATCTCAATATCTAACCTAAATCTCCCTTGCTGTGGATTAAGCCCATTAATTTTGGGCACAGAGAACAATTGATCACCATCCTCTTTATAACCACTCTTAATATATTTGTAAAAGCAGCAGAGAATCCTGTGGCACCTTATAGACTAACAGACATTTTGGAGCATGAGCTTTCATGCGTGAATACCCACTTCATCAGATGCATGTAGTGGAAATTTCCAGGGGCAGGTATATATATGTTAGCAAGCAAGCTAGAGATAACGACGTTAGTTCAATCAGGGAGGATGAGGCCCTCTTCTAGCAGCTGAGGTGTGAAAACCAAGAGAGGAGAAACTGTTTCTGTAGTTGGCAAGCCATTCACAGTCTTTGTTCAACCCTGAGCTGATGGTGTCAAATTTGCAGATGAATTGAAGCTCAGCAGTTTCTCTTTGAAGTCT